>NC_134710.1:276585775-276845775 GCF_043290135.1 Rhipicephalus microplus
GCTATCCAGGCACGCTCACATTCATTCCATGGCTTTGTCTTGTGTAGTAGCGTATAGTAAGGGTGTTGGAAAAAGAAGTGAGAGGGAGGGATTAAAGCAGAGGATATAAAGATTAAGAAAGGAGTACGAAGAAAAAAATGCGGAAATGCAGAAAGGCAAAGGCAGAGAACTAAAAAAAACAGAAAAAAATCTGAGAGAAATAAATAAATAAAAAGAAAGCGTGTGTGAACTATAGAAAGAGTGAGACAAAGAAATGAAATCAGGAGAGAGACAGATAGAAATGAGAGAAAAGATATAGGAACGTGTTGAGAGGTAGAAGGATAGAAAGGAAAGAGATATAAGATATATATACGAAAAAAAAATTCAGAGAGCAATATAAATAAACATAGACAAAAAAGACAGCAAAACGATAATCGAAAAGGAAAGAATAAAATAAAGAGAAATGCTTTGTAGAGAAATGTAGAGAGAAGTATAGGTCTCCTAGTGAGCGGCCATGCGCCCGTGTTTCGCTGTGCCCAGGTTTGCGGGACAAACTTCCCGCATCGGCTATAACGGAGTGCGAGACAACTTCTATGTGACATGGGACAGGAAAACAGTTAGAACGTCTGTAATTAGTAACAAAAGAACGCTCCCTGGTAGCTCAGCGTAGTGTGAGTGGTTAAGGCTAAACGTTTTTTTTTTGAAATCGAATATTTGGAGCATCAGACCCAAGTGGTCAGCCATGTGCAATTATGGCTAGTGCAATTACGAGAGCATCAGCACCGTTAATGAAGCTCCGCGGTTAGTTCTTTTTGGACTTAGTTACTATGAATATCCGTAGCTGCACAGGAAGAATAAGCATTTTAGGTTCACGGGCCCTGGCCCTCATGCCTTCTTATTTCCATCCTGTTCAAATGTTGCCACTTGACCATACTGGCCTGTGAGTGTCACGTTTTTCATTAAAAAATGTTTTGAGATGGTCTTTCAAAAACTCGGTGGTTTACCTCAATCGTTGCCAACACTTAAGGCGTGACGTGATGCTATGATGAAGCGCTCACTAGGAACGACTCGATTTGTTTAACATTGCCATTACGACAAAACAAGTCATTGAGTTTTATACCCCACATAATTAACAATTAGCGAATATAATTTACGACCAACTCATGCCATGACTCGATATGTCCGTACTACGCTGTCAATATATATAATACTGAGTCGTGCGATGTTAGTAAATCAACTAAATATTTTTACTTCCGACTAAGCCATAAAAATATAGTTATTTTGGTCAAAGGGGTCTTTGATGTCATCTTGTTGCAAACCTACGGCAGCAGTATTGTTTGTAGTCATATTCACTGTTTCACGCAGATCGCCCATATCTCTCTGCACCTTATCAGCATGAGCTGTTTAGATTTGACTATCGCTAGCGTTTCATTTGTTTTCCGTATTTCATCAGATGCCTTCTATCACTTGTCTCCCAGATTGTGTCAAGCACAATTTTTCATTTTGTCACGTTCGTCTAGACAATAAAGTTCAAACAAATCCTCTAAGTAAGCGTGTCTGATGGTTGTTCCTTCGGAAACCAGGAATTCCCTCAACGTCACCGCACAACTTAGATCCTGTCATGGCATCAGTGCATGGAATTGCAGCTTGTCAAAGAGCATTGGACTTCACAGAAGAGCTAGGGCTACAATTGACCAGTGGAACAAAGAAGAAAAGACGGGAAGTTTCCATTCCTATTATACCACTATTCCCACAAACGGCCGAGCTAGCGGCGCACGATTGTGACTATAGGACATCTTAAGCGCAGATGATAGCGTTAAGGACGCGCTGTCGATGTGAAGCGGTAGCGCTCACTGGCAGGCACACCGAGAAGCTCCTGGTCGTAGCGCTTGTTGCTAGCGAGGTTGCAGATTCGTTAGCCCAACGTCAGAGATCCTGAAAAAGCCACCAAAACCATTGTCACAGTGGGCACACGAACCTTCCAGAATGCGTGGGAGGTCATCAGACAGTGTGTAACTAACATGCCTAGTACTGCGCACAGCTTTATCTTTGACACAGAGGGAATATTTGCACCTATTAAGAGCAAACTGAAGTACTCTGGTATTGACTCCCTGCCGATGAGCAGAGCACACGTAGCTCGTGTTAGATGTTTTTAAAGACGATAGTCTTTCTTGGGGATCTTCGGCGCAAAACTTTTGCTCTGTCTGTCTGTCTGTCTGTCTGTCTGTCTGTCTGTACATTTGTCTGTTTATCCACTCTTATCGGCATCGGGTACTTGAAACGGTTGACCCCATCCGCAGGGACCACCAATGTTGCTCAAGGTTGAGCGTTCACGCTTGTGCAATTGTCAACTGAAAAGCAATTATTGCGCATGTCTGGGGCACCATAACAACAGGCATATATTATGCATATGCATCTATTACTAGAAAACGCATACATAAGTAATTTTAAGGACCGTAGCGCTTATCAAGCTGTGCTTACCATGCAACGCTTGCACGGAACGGGAAGTGTTTCCAACACTTTGCTAAGACGAGATGGTGGTGGCACCTACCCGTTGCCTCGCGTTCTACACCTTATCACCTCTAAGACGGGCGCGCACGGCCACGCGCTTTGTTTTCCATAAGAAACTGCCAGATGGCGCTCATGGCTCACGTGTGACATGACTTGATGCGCTCGTGAGCCTCCACTGCCCGCTCGAGGCACTCTAACGCAGCGCATCCGGAATACCATTCACCGATTTTCTTGCACAGAACATCAAATAAATCTTTTCTTCACTCTCTCCACACGCAAGACTATCGTCTTTCGACGACATTTGCAGATTACATGCAGATACGGGGCCAATTTTTTCTCTTGCTTATTTGTACCAATGCTCAAGCGCATTGCTACAAGTGGGTATATGAAAAACTTTCAACCAGTTCTTTAAGATGATTTTCACAACAACCGTCCTCTTCAGGCTTGAATGATTTCTTTTAATTTTATTGTTGCGCACCCAGCACGTCTAGATCACGAATGACTTGCGCCTTATCAACATAACATCTTCGTGATAGGAAAGGCAAGCGGACCGATAGAGACGCAAGCAAGGTATATCGCGGTTATTTTTGGGGAATAAGATGCGTTCCAAAAGCAGCAAACGTATCTACCGGACACAAATAATAATGTCAGCATGGCGATGGGCCAACAGCTATGTCGGAAACATCCTTGGCCCAAGAGTATATTTTTAATGCTTCTGAATACAAAAAAGGGGGGGGGGGGAGGTGGGTCAAGGAAAACCATGCCTTGTCTAATGCACTTTCAGGGCATTAAGAACGACACCGTGCGCCAGCGCCTGCAATGAGAACTTTTCCGCCCAGAAGTTCATAAATTGTGCACATTTGAGAGTTCTGCGAACGCGATTGTATGCAAAAGTGGCAATTCGTCACACAGAATAGTTCTGCTCGCTTAAAGATTCTGAATGAAAGAGGAGCGTGGCCTCTTAACCACGAGCATCATTCTTGGCGCTCTGCTCTGCGTATAGCGTGACGGAGAATGTTCCTAGGCTCATATAGGGTTGGTGAACGCATCGCACAGAGCCAGTCGACGCCGCCATCATTCTGGCTCAAGTTAATGATCGCCCATCGTGGCGTTAATAACTGGCAGCAGCTTGAGTTTCAAGGCACCTCCACCCGAAAGAAAATAAATTGGGGCATATAATTTGTCACTCCGAACGAGAAAAACAAATAGTTACTTTTACGCTGAAACTCTGCGTGAAAATCTCCATCTGCAACAACGTGTTCATTTTTTGTTCAGTCCCACGCAAAATCGCGCATAACTTAGCCGTATCTTGTTTTTATTGACTGCGTGTTTTAAGCGCTCCTGATTAATGACCATTACATGAGCATGTAGAGTTGAGAGTTGAATAGAAACAAGCCAGGAGCAAGTTCTAAACCCTTTCCATTAATCATTGCTGTTTGTCACTCACTTGCTGCCTTTGGTAGTTTTATGTGAAACCCGTAAAACATGGGCCATCTATTGCGACTATTTTTAAAGACTAAAACATTCTCTTTATATTATATGGCGGGGCCCACGTACTCGCGATGCTTTTCTCTTTTTTCTTTCGTTTTATAACTGAATTTAATAAAGCTTTAGTACAATAATAATATTAAGAAAAAAATGTATGCTTCTCTGCCACTGCGATTGAAAATTTTGCAATTTATGTACAATTGGGGCATTATGTACCACATTATAATATTTCCGACTCAGCTAAACTATAGAATACTACGAAAATTGGCAGAAGAAAAACGCAGTTTACCTCGTATATAACTTAAATGTAGTAAAATAGAAACACTCGCATCCAATATTGTTAACGTTAACTCGCGATAACAGTTCAGCAACACAGGGGCTTTTATAAGTTAATTCAGTGTTCACGTGGGCATTTCTTAGTGATGACAGCATTCACAGGTTGATTTATTGATATGTGGGGTTTAACGTCCCAAAACCACTATATGATTATGAGAGACGCCGTAGTGGAGGGCTCCGGAAATTTAGACCACCTGGGGTTCTTTAACGTGCACCCAAATCTGAGCACATGGGCCTACAACATTTCCGCCTCCATCGGAAATGCAGCCGCCGCAGCCAGGATTCGAACCCGCGACCTGCGGGTCAGCAGCCGAGTACCTTAGCCACTAGACCACCGCGGCGGGGCTGCATTCACAGGTTGCAAAGGGCCCTTCACTCAGTATGTTTTCTGCATATTCGCTACACCACTTGTCAAGCCGAAAAAAAAAACGTGCTTTAGTGTGTTGTATGCACAAAGACATAACTTTATGTAGGCCAAGAAATCCTTTCACAAATCTTTGTAAGTGCTGTTTGTCACTGGTAGGGCAACCCTATTATACACATGTTTTTCTGTAGCAAAATTTTTCGTCAACGACCCTATAGCTACGTATCTCACAGTTTTCGCGGAAAGGCCTTCACGAGTGTAGCTATACAGCTGCCACCAAGTGTCTTCATTACTTACTTTTATTGCGATAGCAATTATAAAGATACTCTCGGCTGGATTTTGCCGCCGGTGTTGGTGTTGGTAACTGCTGTCACTCACCGTATATGTATACGTATCTGTATATATAAAAACGCAAGAAAGAAAAATAATCCATGAAAAGACTGCGGCACGCGGAATCCAAATGCTACCTCTTGCTTCTGAGTTCGTGGCGTTAGCCACTGAGCCACGAAAGAGAACCTCCTTGATCGTTGAAACGGCAAGCTACTTATATCTACCCCTTACCGCTGGTGATGCCAACATCGGGGGAACTATGTTTTCAGCATTACCAGTGACATGGCGCCATCAGCACGCGTCACCAGATCGTCACGACACGGCTACGCGTGCTGATGCGTCCATCTCCCACGCGTACTTTGCTCCGTGGAGGAGGGAGGGGAAAGGGTAAATGTTCACGCGTGCGCGCGCTTATCTCGCAGTGGGGAGAATAGTACGCCTATGACTCTCATCGAAACTAATCTGTTGTAATTAAAGAGTTTTAGGTAGATACGGAAACACGTTACGGAAAGGCGGCAACACGGAACCGGCTGACGAGTGCGCATGCGCGACCATTGTACGCGCATACGGAAAAGAACCGTGTCGTATTTTCGTAACGTGTTTCCCTGGCTTGCTAAAACTTTCTGTCGTCGGGTGCACAAAGATCACTGGAATCATTGCACAGTGTCAGTTTGCGAAAAGAGCGTGCTTTTCGGACCCAGTGAAGTAACAATTGAGACTTATTCGCGGTCATCTGTACTTGTGAGTACGTTTCGTGTGTCATTTGTGCATGAGGAACGAGGGGCACATTTAGATCTGCTTGCCATTGTTCACGTGACATTCCAATTAGTTGTTATTGCATTATATGCTTTGCCTTTGCGGTAAAGCTGTGACTTTTTTATGTACGCATTTTCATCCCGATGTCACAGTGAGCGTGAGTGAGGTTGAGCTTTTTTGGCTTGTTGCATCAAGTTCACTTAAGACAGTTTTATTGCCCTTAAAAGGATGGAGAAAAATTGCGTGGTACTGTTTCTTTCTTCTCATCTACCCTTCGAATTATAATCATCGCAAAACATTCATATTTTCTTCTCACGTAGCAAAAAAACATTTTCTTCAGGAATTAATGAAATTATCTGATTTGGGTAATTATCTGTTGATAGCTTTCAACAGTTTAGTGTTAGTTTTATATTAGCATTTGCTTTTGTACAACCTACGCAGCTAATATAAAACTATTTGCACTTGACATGTACAGTTCTTTAATTTTGCGTTGTTCTAGTTTTATCCTCTGCTATTGGTAATTTTCATGTCTAATTTTATCAGGTGTATTACTATCATGTTACGTAATAATAGTATTGTTGCTGTTAATTAGGCTCATTAGCCATAGCTCACTAATTTGCACCTTATGCTGTAGTTCTTTTTTTGTAATACATCATTCATGTCGCCATTGTGGGTCTCCCCGCCAGTTTCTCTGAAACATTGGGACCTCCTTCTGTACCATTCCAATCATGTAACCGAATGTGAAATACGTAATTAACTTGACTTGACTTGACTTAATATGAGGGTCCTTACCCGCGCCTTTCCAAAAACATTTTTACCCTAACGATGTTTCGCACTTCCTCGAAGATCAGAGACATTGCAAGTTTTCGGCCACTCCCGTAGGTCATCCTATCTTTGATCAAGCTAGGTGTCACCTGGTGATGTCATCACATGGTGCCATCGTAAATGTTTATGATGGACGTCATACGGTGACGTCATCACTTAATGGTAGAATCGTTTGCGTCACTCGTGTTGACGCCACCGCCGCAGGACGCCGACACTACCGACGGCCAAATTTTTGCGTTTGATGAGGTGTCTAAGATAATTCACTTGATAATAACAAGTTAAAGCAAACAAAACAGAAGAAAAACTAGCATAAAATGAGTGAGCTGCAATCCTTGTTGCTGAAGCTAAGTTTATTCTCCACTGATCTCTTAAGCGTCTTGCTATCCGAAATTTCAACCAACGATTCCCAGTCCAACCACCTCATTCGCAGCTTTCTCAAATAGCCCCGCGATTCTTCTTCGCCCTTCTTGACTGCGTAGCGGCTGCTTCCGCCTTTAAAATGCCTCGGCGGCGGAGTGCGGTGTCCACCGACCCCTGCTCAGCGTGTATACGTGGACAGGCAGAGGTGCGCCGAGACTTGTCATCGCGACCGCTCTCTCTATCGATTGTCTCCGAAGCATCCCCGTCGGTGCGTGTGGCTTGGCAGGAGAGGACTGATGAATTGCTTTTCCTTTCCCCTTCTTCGCCATCGATCTCGCGATCGAAGCCTGGCACCGCGCTCACGTGTCGTGCCGCCACGTCCTGGCACGCCGCCCAGAAGGAAAACGGTTCCACGTGACCCCCTCTTTTCTCCGATCCACACCCTTCCCCTGCCCACTGTGGGCTTTCCTGTACACGGAGAAGTGACACAGTGGAGCCGGAAAAAGGAGGGCGTCACGCTAAGCGCGGCCCTTGGCCAGACGGCGCTTGGATGGGCTCGGTGGACACTGGGGTGCTTATGAGGATACCCGGCGCTCGTGTCGGCGCCCGCTGCCGCACCTTGAGCCGCCCTGAGCCCCCGTCCGAGCGGCTCGACGCGTCTGTGATGTATAACCGTTCGGTTCTTACAGCTATACGGGATGCAAATCGCACGTATAGGAAACGTTGACACGCACGCTTTTTCAACGCGACGGGTTTTAATTATTCGGCATGACGTGCCACAATTGGGGTTCCACAAACGCTACGTTCCCAAAAAGCACCCACTGGTTGATTGAGGCAAGAGATTGATCTGACAGCAAGAAATTAGTTTCATGCGAAGTTTCGTGCGCTCGGCGAAGACGCACTACGGCCTGCACTTTTATTCCGACGTCTCGTATACCTAAATGCGTAACTTAGTCATCTTGGAACACATCACAATTACGAAAATAGACTCACAAATTCGTTGAGTCATGGTGTTCATTGGGAGATATGCCACAAAAAAGATTACCCAGCCAGAAAGATATGATAGGTATAACTGTAAATGACTTCTGATTGGAACGTGGCAAGCCAGACGTATCGGTTTTCAGCTTCAAGTTTAAAAGAAAGCTGACTCATGTAGCAGTTACAGTCCCTTAAAGAGCAGAAACAACATCTCTGCGCGAAAATTTCTCATCTTTCTCGTTGACACCGTTGTTACAGTCGTATTACACTTTTACAAGGTATTCAATAGAATATTTTTTATCTCACTGTGGATCTTGTTGCTTAAACAATAGTACCTACTCGTTCTGGGACATTGCAGAATTTTTTCACGACCTGCGTGGTTTTCCACTTTTGTTATTTAATATACTAGTGGCACTTAATGAATGGCACGCACACAAAATTATTCGCTAAGCATGACTGCGCTTAGACGCCGTGTGTTCGACTCCAATTGCAGTGTCTCATTAAACCCGCCCAGTGTGTGTGTGTGTGTGTGTGTGTGTGTGTGTGTGTGTGTGTGTGTGTGTGTGTGTGTGTGTGTGTGTGTGTGTGTGTGTGTGTGTGTGTGTGTGTGTGTGTGTGTGTGTGTGTGTGTGTGTGTGTGTGTGTGTGTGTGTGTGTGTGTGTGTGTGTGTGTGTGTGTGTGTGTGTGTGTGTGTGTGTGTGTGTGTGTGTGTGTGTGTGTGTGTGTGTGTGTGTGTGTGTGTGTGTTTGAGGGGGGGGGAGTAGCGTTGTCTGTGCACTAATTTGTTTTCGATCACCGCTGATCTATTTCGCAAGGGTTTCACTTAGTAGGCTACCCACTCAAAAAACCGAATTTCTGTATACAAGTGTCTGAGGTGGAGCAGTAATTATGGTGCATGGCTGCTGACTTGAAGGTCGGGGCTTCAATGTCGGACCCGGTGAACCCTTTACAATGGAAATGAAATGTCAGCAGGCTGTGTACACTGCGAAGTCACTGCATGTTAAATAACACCAGATGGTCCAAATTTCTCGAGCCCTTTACTACAATGCCTCTGATAATCGTATCAAGGTCTCGGGATGCAAAATCACGGATATTATTACTACATTGGGAGTGCCCAGCGATTGAGTAACGATTAAAAACACAGATAACTCTAAAGGTAAACTTTGTTTCGCACAAATGAAATAAAAAATTCAAACACGTGTGCATGTAGTTTCATTCATGCAGGCGCGTACTGTCCGATGCTCGTGGAGGGAATAAAGCATACTGATGTTAAGTTACATCCAGAATATTAGTTCGTTAATGTTACGACGGGAAATTTCCGCTCGTTAGTTCTTACTTTTATGAGGGCTATATATGCAGTTACTGCTTTTCCTGATTAGTGCATTGTTTCGGTGCGGAAACACATTAACACTAGGAAGATTTTAAAAAATTTCACAGGTTCACTGCTTCTAATGCTTCATTACCTACCGCTCTTCCGCTTTTAATACAATGGACAATGTTAACGCAAAGTGAGAATGACCCACAGCCAACCAAGTAGGCATGAAAAAGAAAAGTCAGGTGCACATAAAGCTTGATATTTAGATTATCGCAGTCAAGCCCATTATGTATCGCACAATGGGCACATATTGGGAACAGGTCGCCTTCCCGCAGTGTTTATGGAGGCACAAGACAATGCGCAGCTTTTTATATCCTTACATGCTCTATAATTCTCTAGAAAGCTTCATGAGAAGTGTCGCTTACTATACAGTCAAGACTTATTCTTTGCGAAAAAATTATTCAAGTGATGTGGGATCGTTCGCTATTAGTTGGCGAGTCCGTAGTTTGCATGCCGGCTTCCTGTAATTGCTCCATCGTATATTGCTTGAATGCGAAGCCTGTAATCGATAGCAGATGAACACAGAAAGTACAAAAGACGCACACAAAGTGTGATGATATATGTCAGGAAAACAGTGGTAGAGCATGGCGCCAGAGGGGGACTTTAAAGGGTTGTGTCACCAATGTAAGTATACAGAGACTTTTCTTTTTAGATTCTGCGTGCACCAGCGTTTTTCTTTTATCTTCTTTTTCTTTATCTCTCTCTCTCTCTCTCTCTCTACGCCCTGTTTTGCCCCATACTTCCCCCTAGTGCTGGGTAGAGAACCGGTTGCTATGGTATATCGCGACCATCCTCACCATCCCTCTCTCTCATTCTTCCTTTTAGATCTTCACTCAAACCAGCAAACAAGACACATCAATAAAAGGACCTCATATAATCAATAATGGACAGTATGAAAAAAGGAGGGTTCCCCCACGAATTGTGACACATTGCTTTTCAGGCAGGTTTGCGGTTGATGCGAAAGCAAGTAACTAACAAACTCTTGCATTTTCTACGAGAGACAGGATTAAGCGATGTATGGTGAGCCGAACTACACGGAAAAAGTCGCTCAGGTGGAAAAATTGCCGGCCCGGTCTGCCAGGCTAACTCCACCTGTACCGACATCATCACCGCCACCCCCACTTCGTATGGTAGTTTATGTGCATTTTATATTCATTTATATTTATTATGTGTATGTTCGTTATATACGTGCTTGTATTATGATCATACAGAGCAGTTGCCAGCCTACTTCCTATCTGCTTCCTTTGTCCCCGAAGTCACTGTGGGATTATTGCCAATGAACACAGGGTCAAGGTGCCGATTGAGACATGCAGAAACCATTAACACAAATACCACGGTATAGCACTGACGCAACATGGAGGCTCCGCGTGCTTGCCAGCCAATGAACGACGCCGCAATGAAACAAGCCGTACTTCAAGAACGTGCGACTATATTCCCGAGACCCAAGTATGAAGCTTTCAATTCTTCCAGAACTTCACCGAGATGGCGCAATGTTTCAGTGTAGGTTATGGTTGGGCGTATAGAAATGCGTACGCATCATATACTTACGCGTACGCGTTCCGCATATGAATGGGCAACAAGGCAGTCTGTGACCATTGCGGATGTCGTCACACTGCGATTAAAGGGACACAAAAGTCAAATAACAATTTACGTCAGAGTGAAAGCTCAATGTATGACAACATCTAAAACGACAATATTATCAACGACAGTGCCCTACTTACTGATAAATTAAGGTGAATGCAAAAGAACACATGCACCAAAGAAGGACATTCTCAGAATGATCTCGATTACATCAGACGGACCGCCTACAATCAGTCACTAGTAATCAATCTAGCTGCACCCAGCCAACGTCGCGAAGAAGACACCGACACCACCAGTGACAGTCGAGCCAGCCGCAGACTGGAAGGACTAGCCCTCCAATACAGACCGCTCCCGGACAACACAAAAGCCACGGCCATGACGACAAGAGGCACAATGACAGCCGCAACATCTCCTGCAGCAGTAGTGATGCAGCAGCCAAAAGAGCCCCCGACCTTCCGCAGATCGTTGTGTGAAGAGCCAGAGACGTGGCTAGAGACCTACGACCAAGTGACCGCCCTCAACCACTGGGACACGGAAGAGAAGCTTCGTCGCGTCTACTTTAATCTGGAAGATGTGGAGACAACCTGGTTCGAGATTCGGTAGTCTGCCCGTCAGATTTGGGATCTTTTCCGCGGCACATTCCTGGACATGTTCAGGAGCATCGCCCGCAAGGAAAGAGCAGCGACATTACTGGAGACAAGGGTGCAACTCTCAAATAAAAATGCGACTATCTTCGCGGAAGAAATGATGCGACTCTTCCGTCACGCCAACCCCGAGATGCCTGAAGACAACAAAGTTTGCCACCTCATGCGAGGAGTCAAGCAAGAACTTTTCGCCGTGCTGATCAGGAACCCCCAAAGACGATCGCCAATTCAATTCGGGGGCATCTACCATAGAGAAGACGCTCGAGATGCGGACAGGGCAGTACAACCACAATTTCTCGTCTACAAGCTATGCCGACAACCAAGCGCTAGGAACCACCTACCTGCGTGAGGCAATCTTAGTGATCGTGCAAGAAGATTTGCGCAAATTCCTTAATTCAGTGCAGCCTCACATTGACTTAATCGTGGACGTTGTACGCCAGGAGATCCAGAATTGCTGGGTGTTCCTCAGCCTCCATAGCCGCAGCAACAACTAATGAGCTATGCAGCTGCAGTCCGCCATCACGCCCTTCCTCCACGTCTACGCCAAGACGCCGCTCCGTTACACTTCCGTCACCAGACGCTACCGCAGCCACCACCCCCACCAAAGTCCTACCATTCACCTGCGGGACAGCGCAGATTGCCAAGGAAAACAGATATTTGGTGTGCACCTGACAACCACCCACTCTGATACCACTGCGGAGAAGCCGGGCACACCTACCGCCATCGCCAACACCGACAGATGGGTCTACGGGATTTTGACATCAACGCGCCGTGTCCACAATGGTGTGAACGACTGCATGACATCGCCGACTACCTCGCGAGAGCACAGTCGGCACTCCGACGACCTCCTTCGCCATCGCCAGGCCGCTACACCTCACCGCACCGCGGGCAGTACATCGGCCCTGCTTGAGGCCAATCTCTGAGCCCTTACTCGAAAAACTAAGGGCAGCAACCGATGGAGGTGCAGTTGCTGCACGACGAACTACCGAAGATCCTCCGCCGCCGCCGACGACGACGTCGCGACGTAACCGAAAGCACCCGCCATAAGACGAAAAGGGTCTTGACGTCAAACCTTCGCAGCCGACAGAAGACGTCATGACGCAACGTGGAAGCAGTGAAGCAAATAGACGTAGCCGTGATCCGACGCCACCACCCAACCTCAATGCACGACAACGAACCAGTGAACTCGACGTAATGTTCGACGGCCACAACTTCACCGCTCTCGTCGACACTAGGGCCAACTATTCCGTCGTCAGTGGGCCTTTCGCCGCGAAGTTAAAGGAAGTGAAGACTGCTTAAAAAGGCCCTAAAATGAGGATCGCTAGAGATCATGCCATAACGCCGGCTGGGGTTCGCACAGCAAGAATCACCATCAATGACCGAACTTATACCGCCAGCTTTCTAATTCTACAGCACTGCTCCGGGGATGTGATTCTTGGGATGGACTTCTGAAGTCAACACGGTGCCGTCATCGACCTAAGATCTGAGGCAATAACGCTATCCACAGAAAAATGCACTGCCACTGCACACGCACTCAGGGAGGTACGCTTTGAATGTGCTAGAAGACCAAGTCACCGTTCCTCCTCGCTCCAGCGTCAGCATTTACTTCGACACTCAAGAATCAACAGACGTGCAAGGTGTCGCTGAAGGCGACCAGCACCTGTTGATCAACTGCGAAATTCGCGTCGCCAGAGGCATAGCCAAGCTGTGGGGAGGTAACGAAAGAGTGATGCTCACAAACTTCAGCAACAAGTACAAGCACGTGAGCAAAGGTACGACGGCTGCTTACATCGAAGAAATACTGGAAGCCAGCAACGTTTTTGCCTTCATTGATTCTGCCGAATGCACTACAACGACTCAAGCGCTTCAACCAACTTTCGATGTTAATCCGAGCCTTACGACGCACGAACAAGAACAGCTCAAGAACTTGCTCCTGAAATACAAGAAATCTTTTTCTTTTTCGTCAAGAATTCGACAGACTCCCGTCGCGAAACATCGAGTCATAACAGAGGACAGTACCAGGCCACTCGGTCAGAGTCCTTACGGAGTGTCGACGCAAAAACGTGAGGCCATAAATAAACAAGTCAGCGAAATGCTACGCAATGACATCATTCAGCCTTCAAAGAGTCCATGTGCGTCACCGGTGGTGTTAGTGAAGAAGAAGGACGGAACTCTACGCTTCTGCGTTGACTATCACCGCCTGCACAAAATCACAAAGAAGGACGTGTACCCGCTCCCAAGGATAGACGACACCCTAGATCGCCTTCACAATGCGAGGTACTTTTGTTCGACAGACCTCAAGAACGGCTATTGGCAAATCGAGGTCTACAAGAGAGACCGAGGAAAGACTGTCTTCATAACACCGGGCGGCCTCTTCGAGTTCAAGGTAATGCCCTTCGGTCTCTGCTCGGTACCTGCGACTGTCCGACAAGTCATGGATACGATGCTGGCTGGCTTGAAGTGGCAGAATTGCCTCGTTTACTTGGATGACGTCGTTGTGTTTTCGTCGAGCTTCAACGAACACCTCCAGCGCCTCGAATCCGTACTTCAAGCAATCAGAAGCTGTGGACTTACCCTAAAGCCAGGAAAATGCCGCTTCGCGTATAAGGAGCTCCTGTTTTTAGGTCGCGTGATGAGCAAGACTGGAGCGAGCCCAGACCCGCAGAAAACATCTGTGATTGCCGCCTTCCCGCCACCCACTGACAAGAAGGCCGTGCGCCGATTTCTCGGCTTGTGCGCCTGTTACAGACGCTTCGTCAAATACTTTTACAGATCGCCGAGCCACTAACGCAACTCATGAAAACGGACGTTGATTTTAAATGGGAAACAGCGCAAATTGAAGCATTTCAGAAACTCAAACGACGCCTGCAGACACCACCGGTACTTGCGCATTTCGACGAATACGTCGAAACAGCAGTACACACCCACGCAAGTCACGTAGGACTCGGTGACGCCCTTGTCCGAAAGACCGACGGCCCGGAAAGGGTTATCAGTTATGCTAGCTGGTCGCTATCAATGGCTGAGGCCAACTATTCCACAACAGAAAAGGAGTGCCTTGCCATCATCTAGGCAGCTTTGAAATTTCACCCTTATCTCTATGGCAGGCCTTTCAAAGTTGTGAGCGACCATGACGCCCTGTGTTGGCCAGCTAACTTGAAGGGCCCTTCAGGTCGCTTCACACAGTGGAGCCTGAGACTCCAGGAATTTGACATTACCGCCATGTACAAGTCTGGAAGGAAACACTTCGACACCAACAGCCTGTCTCGTGCCAGTCGATTCACCACCGTGGGACGACCAGGCTGATGATGAGTACTTCTTGGGCATGATGGGTGCCGACGACTAGGTGCCAGCGACAGCGAGTAGACCTCGAACTGCGAGGGCTAGGGGAATACCTCGAAGACCAAACCAGTGTCGTCCCAAAAGTCCTCAGGCGAGGACTGGCGTCATTTTTCTTGAAGAACAACGTCCTCCTGAAGAAGAACTTATCTCCTGCCCGAACCAGCTACCGTCATGCCTTCGGCAATGCGACCGGAAATTATGCAGGCACTGCATGACGACCCAGTGGCTGGCCACCTTGAATTTTCCCGCACACTAGCGAGAATACAAGAGAAATACTATTGGCCGCGCCTTGCCACTGACGTCGCTCATTACGTAAGGACATGCCGGGACTGCCAGCGGCGCAATACACCGCCAAAAAAGCCAGTAGGACTTCTGCAGCCTATTAAGCCACCTCGCCGTGCATTCCAGCCGATTGGTATGGGCTTACTTGGGCCGTTACCGACGTCGACTGTCGGAAAGAAATGAATCGTTGTAGCTACCAACTACCTTACCCGCTACGCCAAGAAGAAAGCCTTTCTGAAAGGTAGTGCATCAGAGGTAGCCAAATTCTTCGTCCAAAACATCGTCCTGCGTCATGGCGCCCCGGAGTTCCTCATAACCGACAAAGGTACGTCCTTTACTGCTGAGCTAACCCAAGCAATTTTGGCATACAGCCAGACAGGTCACCGCCGTACAACAGCGTACACCACCCAGAGACTAATGGTTCCACCGAGCGCCTAAACACGGCCATCACTGACATTCTGGCCATGTACGTCGACGTCGAACAGAAGTGGGATGCCATCGTTCCGTACGTAACTCTGCATAAAACACCGCCGTACAAGAAACGACGCAGATGACGCCGTACAAGTTGGTCTACGGAGGGAACCCGAAAACGACGCTCGATGCCATGCTGCCAAACGTCGCTGATAAAGAAAACCTCGACGTCACCATCTACCTTCAGCGCGCGGAAGAAGCTCGTCAACTCGCCCGCATGCACATCAAGAATCGGCCGGTGGCCGACAGCCACCGTTACAATCTTCGTCGAAGCTTTGTGGAGTACCAGCTCGGTGACCATGTCTGGGTATGGACACCGATACGCCGACGTGGACTCAGGGAAAAACTTCTACGACGGTACTTCGTACCGTACGGAGTAGTTCGATGTCTCAGCCCACTCGACTACGAGGTTGTTCTCAACGGAATTACGAACTCTCAACGGCATCGTGGTAGACCTGAAGTCGTCCATGTCATGCGCCTCAAGCCATTCCATGCGCGAGCCTGAGGACTGTATTTTGTTGTTGTTGCTGTGCTTTAGTGCTTGTACCTATTGTTTATTGTCTTTATTATTGTACCTTAGTTTTTTCTGAAAGCACCGGGACGATGCCTTTTCCAGAGTAGGGTAATGCCACGTTTCTTTTCTCAAGTTTTGTTGTCACCCCATTACACTACGTCAGCGCAAACCACACCTACAATGTCCGAAAAGCTTAGAGGCTGTAGTAGATCGTTCTGTTACGCCCACTTCGTGAACGCAACAGATTACTCTAGAACCTACGTCGCCGCTAGCGATAACGCTAGAACATTCGATGGCAAGTGCCAACGCGCTTCGACACTTGTCAGTTGATTGACGGCCGATGCCCCGTTCGCTCGCCGCTATCAGTGCCAGTGGGCATCGCTGTAATCTGACGTTCAGTTACGAGCCACAAGTTCGGCTTCATAAATAGTTTGATCTCGTCATTTCACTCTGTTTCCTTCGTCCACGTCACGACCCCGTGACAATATGATTATGAGAGACGCCGTAGTGGAGAGCTCCGGCAATTTTGACCAACTGGGGTTCTTTAACGTGCAGCCAAATCTGAGCACACGGGCCTACATCATTTCTACCTCCATCGGAAAGGCAGCCGCCGCAGCCGAGATCCGAACCCGTGACTTGCGGGTCAGCAGCCTAGACCGCCATGGTGGGGCAAGAAAAAGTTTTATTCGAGATTCGCGGGTGTTCACTTAGTCTTCCGCCATCTTCTGTTTTTATTACGCTTATGTTTTGTTGTTGTCTTATGCTTATAATTTTAGGACATACGTTTCCGGTTTTGTTGTTCCACTATTAATCTGGAAAAATAAAACGTGATTCATCGAAGCTATTGCACGAAGTGTAATTGTAGAGTGAGGCTACGCTGTCGCAGTAATCCATCTGTGTTCACTGGGTGTCTGCACATATTACGCCAGAGCGTCATCAGCAATGCAGACACGTGTTAGTCCGCACGAGGCTTTCACATAACGTACTTATTTCGGTTTCCGAGTCTGCTTCGAAAAGTACGCAAGAAATTTTTCAGAGCGTATCACAAGGCGAAGCCACTTCCGGAAAGTTCTGCACTGTCATGCCTGACAATGCAGTGAAAATAGGACCCGTCATGTATAGCTCCCGCTTTGCGGAAGGAAGAATTTCTATCCACGCGACTGCTACCAGATGCTACAGAGGAGCCCGCATCAGTGTACATTGGTAATAAAATTGTACACTTGATCAAAGATAAAGAATAATTCATTCTGATTCAGTGAACTAAAAGAAAGAACAGTTTGCGAGTTGTGCGTCTAGCCAGACTATTTATCTCTGAAGATACCCCCAAAAAAATATGCGCAACAGCGGCCCTTTATGTAAAAGCTATGGCGTTTTCGTTCCTCTTGAAGTAAATCAGCCCCCAACATTCGTAATTGATTGATATGTGGGGTTTAACGTCCCAAAACCACTATATGATTATGAGAGACGCCGTAGTGGAGGGCTCCGGAAATTTAGACCACCTGGGGTTCTTTAACGTGCACCCAAATCTGAGCACACGGGCCTACAACATTTCCGCCTCCATCGGAAATGCAGCCGCCGCAGCCGGCCCCCAACATTCGTATCCAAAATCTTTATTTTCGCGCTTGGATGTGGTGAATGTTTGTTGCTTTTACGTACACACTATGCCCGATTCAGCGAACTCGTTTTGAATAAAAATAAAAGTGTTTCAATGCGAATATTGGGCAGACCATTCTTTTATTTTCCTCAATTTTATTCTCAAGGCTTCGAGAGCACAACAACAATGTGCACAAATCAATGCAAGAACATGAAGGTTTGCATTGTCGAGATTGCGGGTGCCAGCCGAAGTTCTGTGAAACCACGGTGGTAGCTCAGCATAATATTCAGATAGCATGAAAAATCATCGAGACATGCGAGATCATTCACTTGTAGGATTAATGTGTGTATGCTATCTTTTGGTTTAACGCAGAAAGAAATCATTTATTTATTATCATAGTGAGGAGATACGCGATAGATGAGTGTCTCCTTGGCATCATTGTTTATCGGTACTGTACTGCTCATTGTTTAAAATCTTTGTAAATAACTGTTTTGGGTTTGTTATTATGCGAGTGTATCAAACGCGATTTTCGAAAAGGATCACGGGCCCTTCTGTAAACTCAGTTCAAAGTTAGGGTTTGTGTTGACGTGGCTCAGTCATCGTCGTCTAAGCGGCGCGCAATAACGTAACAACAAATAGATACGATATCACCTAAGCAACTATCCTCATAAGCAAACATTTGATTACACGGTGGTTGTGTGATCTACACATCTCGTGTGCTGGGTTGATTTACTTACACTGTGGCGGTTTCTGTCAACAACGCGTTTCGTTCCCGTTATGCGTCATGTTTGTAACGATCAGAGCTGCTCTATATTGGCACTAGTTTTGAGCTAGTGGTATTTTATAATGCTATATCCAAACAACACCTTTTATCTCTATTGCGGAACTGCGAGCTTCCCGATGTGAGTGAGTGAGTGCTTGATTGATTGATTGATTGATTGATTGATTTATATGTGGGGTTTAACGTCGCAAAATCACCATATGATTATGAGAGACGCCGTAGTGGAGGGCTCCGCAAATTTCGACCACCTTTGGTTCTTTAACATGCACGCAAATCTGAGCAAACAGGCCTACAACATTTCCGCCTCCATCAGAAATGCAGCAGCCGCAAGGGGGAATTCGGTCCCGCGACCTGTGAGTCAGCATCCGAGTACCTTAGCCACTAGACCACCGCGACGCGACAGTGAGTGAGTGAGTGAGTGAGTGAGTGAGTGAGTGAGTGAGTGAGTGAGTGAGTGAGTGAGAACATTATTATAGTCCTAAAGGGCAGAAGCTAAACCGGACCTCGCGCAGGCCCTGCTAGCTCAGCCAAGTGGCTTCACCCAAAAAGGTGCCGGAAGCTGGTGCCTCTCAGTGGTTTCCCTGGACTTCTGGACCATAAAGTTTCCTAATATTACCAAGGGGACTCTGGCATAGCGATCGTTCAGCGAACATGAGAATGATGTGTGGTACGCGGATTTGTCTAGTCTTTGTACTTGCCGACCAGGAATGCACTTGTGGCTTTGTTAATTGCTGTGTTCTACTTTTGTTTCGAATGAAATGACTAACTGCTGTGAACTTCGTGACCCGTTTGAAAAGGTGAGCGTACGAGGTTAAGGTAGTGAAGTTCAACTGCTGAACATTTGCTGATTTCGGTTTCGTAACAAAGCACCTCCAAGCCACGTGAAAACAAACGGAGCCGAAAGTACGAAAAAGACAAACGAATGCACTACCCATTATTCCTATGCTTGCTGAAGTGCCGCGCGTTGCAGCTTCCATAGACACTAGCGCCAGAGTTTCATCTAATGTATATATACGAAATTCTAGGCTCTGGACTGCCAGGAGTTGGTTGCTGAGCTCCGCGCTACGCATGGAAGCCTGAACTGAACGTACAGCGGGCAAAAAAAGGAAAGAAAAGCAAAACTAGAGTTTCGTGTCAGAGCGTCACGCCTGTGCGTGAAAATTGGAGTCAATAATGGTGCAGTGTGACTTTGAATATCATTGTGAAAATGAAATTTCCGTCAGAAGTTTCTGGCTCCCTACCCCATTAAGCGCCGATGTGGTGGTCTATAGTGACTGAGGTACTCGCCTGGTGGCTCGCAAGTCAAGGGATCAAATTCCGGCTGCGGCGGCTGCATTTTTGATGGAGCTGAAAAGGCTGTAAATCCGTGCGCTCAGATTTGAGTGTACGTTGAGGATCCCCAGGTAGTCGAAATTTCCGGAGACCTTCACTACGGCGTCTCTCATAATCATATGTTGGTTTTGGGAGATTAAAATTTGTATATCAGTGAATCAAAACTAAAGTAATAAGACGTACGTGATGACTCGTCTTGCGGCTACCGTTCAAAAAAAAGCAGCTTATGGACGCCACCCGCTCGAAACGCTGTCATACCCGCGATTGTTTGTGTGCGATAATGGGGCTTGGTCTGTTAATAAAATAGCACGAAAAAGCTTCTCGAAACGTGTGATGTACGTGAACCACTTCGTCACTGCCGAACTTCCTCCATAATTTTCGAAAGCCAGAACGTTCTTTTCATCACGAAGAAAGCAACATTGTTAGGCTAGGCATGGACATTCCAGCTGTTGTACAAGATCGCTCGTTAGCGGAAGCCAAGCGATCCCTTTACGGCCTTCTGAGCTTTCCCAGTGAAGGTTCATGCCTATATATTAATAAGTCTCTACAATTCAGTGTGAGCTTAGCGCACCGAAAAAGCAGACAGCGGCAAACGTGCACATGCATTGTAGTGAGAAAAGCACGACATGCCGTCACTTCACGGGCTGGACTAGAGTTCATATGTGGTGTAGTAGTGCTAAAACTTACGTCGCCGGACAACTTCGTGTCCACAGTTCAGCCTCAATATCACCTTCGCATTTACGTCACGTGTGATGAAATATCGCAATCACTTAGCAGGATGTTAACCCTTAGAAGGTTATTAGCCATTCATTCTAACTGCAAATCAGTTAATTGAGATGTGTGTGCATGTTTTTTTCGTTTTGGTTTCTTTTTGCCACATCAATGCACTTGTACCGGGCTCACGTGAACCCGCTCAGTGAAACGAGTACTTATTTCAGGGTAAGGTGCTTTTAATGGCTAAGCGCATTAAATGACGATGGTTCAAATGCGATGCTGACTATATATGTGGTTTTCTGTTCTCTAAACAAACATTATTTCGAGTTAGTGCTTGTGTGTTTTACGTCTTTACCTGTACGTGCGTTTTTGTGTGATATAAACCTACAATATGACATACAAACATGCCCAACACGCTACTTTGCTAAGCAAACCGAAGGTCGTGGATGAAATCTAGCCGTGGAGACCAGATTTTCGATGAGGAGAAATGTCTGAGGGCCGTGTATACAGTTTTTCGAGTGATTTTTCAAGAAACGTTTTTCAAGAAGTATGTCCAATATTATTTTGAAATCACAGAAACAAGGCACCTGCGGGCTACCCGCTGTGTTCGCTTTACTCTGCCAGGAGACATCTTCAGATGTGTACTAACTTTGATTACAGCAGTAATTACAGAAATCAAGACAATTACTGTTCACCCAGTGGGAATAGCTGATCGAGTCCAATGGGCGATTTAAAGTACTTCATACGATCACTCCACCACCGCTTCAAAATTTCGGAAAGGTGTTTGAGTGAAATTGTGATGCTTGAGTGTACGCGCGCTTTCTATTTTCTTTTCTTCAACCACCCCTTTCCCTCTTTTCCCCACTTTACTTTTGATGCCCCTTTCTCCTTCGCCAGTGCAGGGTAGCAAACCGGAAATATTCTTCTGTTTAACCTCCCTGCCTTTCACTCAACCTTATTCTTTCTCTCTCTCGTTGAAAAGGTGACCACAGGAATCACCGCAGAGTGAGGAGTTCTGGCAAATTTAGCAAGTGAAACCAAAAACGACGCACCAAACAGCGTATCTATCATTCATTTCGACAACGCTGTCAATGACTACACTTTCCCTCACATTGGGAGAGAAGAATAAGCGAGCATCGATAAGCGGAGTGAAGTATCTAGATTGGCGGTTGATAACAGACAGGGAAATAGTGTCGCCATTGCGGGTGTTCTCGAAGTGAATGGTAGATGCGCTGTCTGGGGGGTCGGTTTTGGTTTCTCCAACTAAATTGGCCAGAACTAACCATTCCGCGGTGAATATTAGTGGCCGCTCTTCCAAAATTTCAAAGTGGGTGTGGACTGGTCGTACGAAGTACACTAATTCGCCCATTGGACTTGATTGGCTCCTTCCACTGGTTAAAAAGTTAATTCCTTTTTATCTGTACTTACTGCCGTAGTTATTGTTTGTGCACACCTAAAGATGCTTTCTGGCAAAGTAAAGGGTACACCGCAGGTAGCCCGTATGTGCCTCGCTTCTGTGATTTTTAAATTATATGGGACATAAGTAAAACTCAACCTCCTACCCACTCCCTCTGTTTCCTTGAGCAGAGCTCTCCCAGCGGCGTAGCGGCTGTTGCTACAGAAGAGAGTGGAAGGTTGGTTGCTTCTCGGTGTCCGTCTTGTGTTCTCGTAGCTGCTGCTGCTTGTTCAGAGATGGAAGCCACCACATCTCAAACGTGACAACAAGAAGCAACCAACCTTCCACTCCCTTCTGTAGCAACAGCCGCTACGCGGCTGGGAGAGCTCTGCTCAAGGGAACAGAGGGAGTGGGTAGGAGGTTGAGTTTTACTGGCGCAGTCTGACAGGATCGAGACGACGACGACAAGGAGCGCTCTGCGCAACAAGGAGATCGTCGTGTTGCGGAGAACACGCAAGACCAAAAGCCATGACATCGGCTGTTTTAACGAAGAGCCAAGCCACCAAGCTGAGGAGACGGCAGTGTGGCAGCCATCGACCCGAGGAAGCCAGGGGTCCAGCTACGGTCATCCCAGTTCATCAGTCCGGCGACAACCCCGGCGACATCGAGCAACCAGCGAGCAGAAACTTCAAAAGTGGTGAGTCCTCTGGTGTTCTTACATCTCAGGGGTGCCGCTGCCTTTATTTTTGAGTTTTAAGGCGTCCCATGGACACGAGGTTTGCCACTTGAACCTGGACAGGCGAGCGCAGGCCATGAGTCGTGAGTCGGGGGACGAGAGCGACGTGGGAAACCCCGGAGAGGGTAGTGCGCGGGAGAGCCAGAAAGATGACCGTTTCGGAAAGCTCACGCCGGAGCGTAGACTGCAGGAATGGCGGTTAGAGATGGAGAGGCTATCGCAGATGTTGGGCGGAATCTCTCGGTGGAGTGGACCCGAGTTCGGCAGCGGGATGACAGCGTGTTGCATAACGAAGCCCCGAGCGCCGGCGTGAAGGAGAGGTCCGCGTCAGATGAGTTTCGCGAGAAACAACGGGGAGACCCGACTTTACAGGAAGCGTGGAGAGGAGCAGCGACAGGAAAAGGCAATATGCTAGTAATAGACGGGTTACTTTATCATAAGGATAAGGTTTTGGGGCAATCGGTAACGCAGCTGGTACTGCCGCAATGCCGCAGAGGGGAAGTTTTGCAACTGGCGCATGAGTCAAGCTGGGCCGGGCATTTTGGTTGCCGTAAAACATGCTCTAGGATCAAGTACAGTTTTTATTGGCGAGGCGTAGGAGACGACGTACGACGGCACTGCAACAGTTGTCATAGTTGCCAGGCGAGGGCAGACTGGCGTCGCGGGGACAGCGTCCCGATCGAACCCCTTACGAGACCAAGATATCCGTTTCAGCAGGTTAACGTGGACGTTATTGGACCGCTGGAGCCAGTATCAGGCCGAGGCCATAAGTACTGTTAATGCGTCATCGACTTATGCACGCGCTGGCCCGAGGTGGTGTGTTTGCGTTCATTAAGCGCTAGGGCAACCTGCGATGCACTGCTGGCAGTATTTAGCAGAAGAGGCATACCCGAGGTTATTGCGTCCGACTGCGGCACTAACTTTACAGCGGCACTGACAAGAGAGTTTTTGTCGAAACTTGGTTGCTCCCCTCGATTTTCTACACCGGGGCACCCTGAGAGCAATGGGGCGGTCGAACGATGGAACAGGACCTTCAAGAACATGCTATACCACATAATAGAGAAGGAGGGTAGGAATTGGGATCAATTTGTGCCTTTCTTGCTGTGGGGGTACAGGGAAGTCCCACACGACACGACCGGAGTAGCGCCTTTTGAGATGCTGTATGGGAGGCAACCAACGGGTCCATTAAGTATACTTAAGAGGGCTTGGACAGGGGAAACTGCAGTGCCAGGAGAGTTGGGGGCGTCGCCAGCGGCGTACATGGAAGAATTACGAGGGCGGCTTAGGCGCGCGGCGCAGGTTGCGGAAATGGTCAGCTCGAAATCGCAAAACACCTACGCTGCGCAATTCAACAAAAGGGCGAAGGCAAAAGAGTTTAACGTCGGTGACTTGGTACTGGTGTTTGATGATCAACGACCAGGGAAAATGTTTCCGAAATGGGAAGGGCCAGGCAGTGTCACCGAGAGATACCGCGAGCATTCATACTTCGTGCAGATGCCAGCAGGTAACCGGAAACTGGTGCACGCGGATAAGCTGCGTCCATATCAGTCCAGGGTTATGTCGGCAGGAGTAATGTTCGAGGAGGACGGTGATTTCGGTGAAGTAGAGTGCACCCCACAGCCAGGGGCAATGCGTAGTGAAGAAGTTTTTCCATCCCGCGATATAGTAGCCCATTTAGTAGAACGGGAACGCGGGGTGATCTGCAAAGCGTTCAAGAGGCATGTGGAGCAGTTTGGCGGGGGGCCGACGGTAGCGGCAGTAAGGCCACACGAGATAAGGTTGCAAGACGGGTTTGTTCGCAGAAGCATGCATCCGTAGAAGGTACCCAAAAGCTTACAGGCCGAGGTGGGGAGGCAGGTAGACGAGCTGCTCGAATTGGGGTTGATCTTTCCGTGCGAGAGCCCGTATGCCCATCCGCTGGTGTGCGTTCCTAAGAAAGACGGCAGCATGCGACTCTGTGTCGATTTTCGGGCATTAAACGCGGGGACGGTGGCGGACGCATACCCAATGGCCCTTCAGCAAGAACTCATAATGAGCGTAGGAAAAGCGAAGTACATAACGCTGCTCGACCTGCGAAGAGGTTATTGGCAGGTACCACTCGAGTCTTCTTCGCGCCAAGAGCGACACGCGACCGAGGAGGTGTTGATCAGCGAGGTAGCTGTAGCAAGCCGCGATGAAGGGGTTCTGGTCACAACAAGGAGTGCTCTGCACTATCGGCTCTGCCGAGGCAACACGCGACGGTTCCGGCGGTCAAGTCTTGTAAATATGTACATAAGTTTGTGTATATAAAATCGAGTTGTTGCCACGTTTGAGATGTGCTGGCTTCCATCTCTGAACAAGCAGCAGCAGCTACGAGAACACAAGACGGACACCGAGAAGCAACCAACCTTCCACTCCCTTCTGTAGCAACAGCTGCTACGCAGCTGGGAGAGCTCTGCTCAAGGGAACAGAAGGAGTGGGGAGAAGGCTGAGTTTTACTACATATTTCTTGAAACAACCTATATAGGCGAAATATTGGACTTATTTCTTGAATTTCAGAGAACACCAACGGCGTGCTGAACGATGATACTAACGCATAGAGGCAATGGAAGACTTACCAATCCCTCGACGTATGGAGAAGAAGGTTCAGTGCCGTATAGATACACTCGAGTCAAAACGTTGGACTGTTTTTTTTTTTTGTGAGTCGCTTGAGCCTCGCAAACCTTCATCACAATTCTGGAAGAGGGTACGAGGTCTCCGCACGAAACCCACTCAGTTGCCCCATTCGGGGCTCTCGCCCTTTTTTAACAAAGACGAGACATTGACATGGCAGAATACTTTTTTGCCAGATTATGTGGGCCACTCGTAGTGCCCCGTAGCCTATTGCCCTCGACTAGGTGTCCACAAAGACTAAATTCCTACATAAACTTGCCCTTTTCCGTCTATGAACTCTGAGCAGCACTAACTTTGCCTGGACGCACGTCGGCACGAGGGCCCGGTAGAATTTCCTATAGGACCATGCGTCATCTGGGTGAAAGTGCGAGAATACTGCTTCTAGAGTTGTGCAATAAATCCTGGCAAGATGGGATGCTCCTGCAAGCTGGAAGACAATTCATATAGTTCCACTTCTGAAGCCAGGCAAATCAACGTTGGAGCTCTCATAACTATCCGATCGCATTGACCCTGAGGTTGTGTAGGCAAAGTAGGGAGAGGATTACCCAGTGACGCCTGTAGTGGTAGTTGGAGTGCCACAACACCTACCCAGATTGCACGGCAGGATTTCAGCAGGGTCGATCATCGGTTGACAACGTAGTCGACCTGGTCACTTACGTTCAACACGAGAAAGTCCGTAAGCGTCTTCTGCGAATCTTTGTTTGTAGACGTCAAAGGGGTGTATGGCAACGTTACGCATGAAGCAGTCCTCATTGCTATCGAAGATGTAGGAGTAGGTGGTCGGATGTATCGCTCGATACGCAGTTATCTGTCAATGTGATCCTTCCTTGTGAGCACTAAAGACGGTCAAACCTCTCCACATTACTGCCACCGTGGCGTACCCCATGGCAGGGTGGCGCACTCGGCCCTGTGCTGTCCAATCTTACGCTAATTGCTCTCACTCAGCATCTACCAAGTACAGTCAGGCCATCAATGTAAGCAGATGATATCTGTGTTTCGGAATCGGCTGTGACACGCCTGCAGTTGCGAGCGAGAATACAAGAAGCTGCTACTGAAACTGCACGTCACCTCCGGAATCAAGTATTAAAAATGTTTTCCGAGAAAAGTGCCCTCGTACCTTTTACACGGAAGCCTATGAATAAGTACACTATAAGAATCAATGGTTAAACGGTACTTTACGTTCCATCGCACAAGTTTTTGGGCGTCATAATTGAAAGGAACCTATCATCATGGAGTGATCATATCTCTTATATCAATAAGTGGTTAACAGACATCTGTAACGTAATGAAGTTCTTCACAGGAAAAACTTGGAGAATGCCACTCAGTGCAATGTTACAACTGTACAGGGTACTTTTTCTCGGCTTCCTGGGGTAGAGCTTACCGGCATTGACGAATTCAAGCAAAACAAGCCTACGAACGTTACAGAGTGTTCAGGCCAGGCACTCCGGATTTGCCGAGGCTTGCTTCGTAGTGCGGCAACGGTGGCTTCTATAGCTATCGCCGGTGACCACCTCATCACGACACATATTGACGTTGAGACACTCAGGACACATGTGAGGCATATTGCTCGGACACTCTGCACGCCCCCACGTAGCCTCTTTACCAACGACAGACCACGTTAGTCCTTTTTCCAAATAATAACCAGGTATCGCGACTCTTTGCCAACATGCTTCAAACCCGCCACCAGGCCTTCGACTTCTCCTTGGTGCCTGAATCAGGCTAACATCAGGCTAACAAAACATGGCATCCAGAAAAAAAGCAGACATGTCGTCACCTGCTCTTAAGCAGCTTGCTCTGCTCTTGTTATACTAGACGTAGCAAGATTGTATACACGTATTCACCGACAACTCCGTTTTATAGAACAGTTCAACGGCACCTGCTGTGATACCAATAAAAGCCACAACAATCAAATTCAAGACCTCTTACCTTACGATATCGACGGGAGCGGACCTCACAGCTCTTCGTGCCACATTGCAATTTGTTAGTGATCAACTGCCACAAAAATGGACGATTTTCAGTGATTCCAAGGCGGCACTGCCATTCCTTCTATCACCTTTACGTCGCGGCCCACATGAACAACGGGTGTTCTAGATTGCAGAAGAGACTTACCATTTAACCGAGATAGGCCATAAAATAGCATTTCAATGGCTTCCAAGTCATTGTCGAATATTTGGCAATAAACGGGTCGATCTAGCTGCCCGTTCTGCCCATACTGAAGGCGATCAAATATCCATTCCGCTCTCCAGATTTGACGCTGCACGGAAACTTCACATGCTAGCTCGCGAGTGCACCACGTTGTGATGGAAGGAGCCACATTTCACGCACGCACAATTATACAGCGTAGACCCAACTCTCAGTCTGCAAATTCCTCCAGAACTTCGCCGTGGAGACGCTACTATGCTGTACAGGTTATGGTTGGGTGTCGCATTTACCAATGCGTACGCGTTCTGCATAGCAGTGGCCGACACTTCAGCTTGTGAGCATTGCAGCAGTGACGAAACAACTCGGCATGTTCTGTGCGAATGCCCTCAGTACTGCTTGCAGATACAGTCACTCTGCAATGCACTAGACAAATTGGACAACCAGCCTCTTTCGGAAGAAAGAATTCTGCGCTACCGACAGGACTTTAGGTCGCAGAAGGAGGCTTTGAAGGCGCTCCTGCTCTTCCTGAGTTCCACCGGTCTCTCCAAACGGCTGTGATCAGAACGCCCGGCATGTATGTACTTGTGTATTTTTTCCCCTAATTTATTTTATACCTCTCTATCTCTATCCTCTTTCTGACCCTAATTCCCCACCCCTGTACAGGGTAGCAAACTAGTTCTTCCAGGTTAACCTCCCTGTCTCTTCTTTTTATGTATTTCTCTCTCAGAGAACACATAACGGGGAAAATTTCCGGTGCCCTCCACTACAGCGTTTCTCACAATCATATCGTAGTTTTGGAAAGTAAAACTCCAGGTGAAGATATTATTATTATTATTATTATTATTATTATTATTATTATTATTATTATTATTATTATTCTGTTGTTGTTGTTGTCGTTGTCGTCCCCATCATCATCATCATCCCGAGACATACAAATGTGCAATACGCAAAAACCACAGAGCCACTTTTCCGCACATCGTATATGTACATATCGCATATTACCTAGCCACAGAGGTGGATGGGCCAAAGGGGTTTAATGTTACGGTGTGTGCAAAAGCGTCATGTACTGTCACACAGTGAAGTTTCCGAGTATTGAACTGATCAACTGGAAGTATTTGCGCTGTATTAGCTCTGCTAAGCTATCGCAGCTGTGCAAGAAACAAGCAACCAACTAAACATAAAGTGGAAGCTGCATGTTGGGGAACTGCTTGTAATAATGAGCGTCATTGCGACATGTTACTTGTTGGGATATAACAAGTGATCACATCCTACAAAAGGTGAGGAATTCCTACAATCATAACAATAACGTGCCTTCTAAGCTATATATGTATAGGCGCGGATACTTTGAGCACGTGACCAATGGAGGCGCACGTGTTATCCTTGAAATCAGCCCAATTAGCTTCGACACTGCCCTCAGACGTACGCTAAGTGCGAACACAGTGGGCCAATTCTATAGAAAGTGCGCTGTTGGAGATGTAAGAAGCATACAAGCCAATGTACACTCTCAGAAAAAATAGAGTATTCGAGGAGTAGTTCTAATACACAGCAATAATCCTCATCTGCCTTGCTCGCATTTTCTTTCTTAAAAACCTGGCGCTGGCCATTTTCCTGTCGGGAATGCGGTGTCACACTGATAACGCGCGCGCCATTCATGACTGCAAACTACCGGAACCGTGGTGATAACAAGAGGAAAGTACTCGACGTAGATGACGATTATTGTTGGGTAGCAGAAACACTCCACAAATATTAGATTTTTTTTATTGCGTTAGCTATGAGTACCATGCTTCCTGTTTCCCGTCTATAGTCAAAGCAATGCAGACGCAGGCCTGACACCAAGAGAACAATTCATCTAACGCCGACGAACCATTTACTCACACCGGAGGGGCGTGACTAACACGTGAACATCTAGTGGCTAAGGTACTCGGCTGCTGACCCGCAGGTCGCGGGTTTGATTCCCGGCTGCGGCGGCTGCATTTCTGATGGAGGCGGAAATGTTGTAGGCCCGTGTACTCAGATTTGGGTTCACGTGACCCCAGCTGGTCAAAATTTCCGGAGCCCTCCACTACGGCGTCTCATAATCAAATGGTGGTTTTGGGACGTTAAACCCCACAAATCAATCATTAACACGTGAACATGGCGGCAAGGCAGTGAGTCCCCCGCAAACGGCCATCAACAACCACGCTGGCAGGCGCGGTAGCGTTCCGGCACCCAGGCCCACCAAAATGCGAGTTCTTCGGACAGCGCCCTGAACACCGTTTGCGAAGCGTACAAGTCGGCCGCGTGCATCACCCCTGCGCACTTGGTGGGGGTATTTGCAGATAGCCGGCACGTTTAGATCCCACGAATCTTTAGGCAGTATCAATACAGAGGCTTGCTTTATTGAACTATTTGGGCCCTTTTTGTCAACCTCCAAGTTTCCGCTGGGCAAGTCGGTCGTCACACTGCGTCAATCCCTAAGAAATTTTGTTTTTCAACCAGCGTACCCATAGAGGTAGTTCAAGTGAAGCTACACATAAGCCAATTCAAGCTGTGTGGTGCAGGGGTAGTCAAGGTGATCATCATCATGCAAAACACAAAGCATCACACATTAATTGTGCTCCAGACGGCCTCGCGAACCATGGAGGTGCTAGAAAAAAAATGGCGCGCATTAAAAAAATGATGCAAATTATTTGAGAGCTTCCCCGCATTTATGATCTACCTGACGTCCACCCTGCATCAAATGTGCCTCGGACTAGTGAGCTAGCTGTGCAAGAGCATTTGACAGAACTTAGCTGAGAACGAAAGAACATTCCTGCACGAATCTCCTCTCCCTCCCTAAAATACACGTCAAGAACATATCCTGGCTAGTTTAGAAGTGACCAAACATGAAAGAACGCGTAAGCCTCGAATGCTTCGAAATTTTTTCCCTCATGCTTTAGAGGACACTTCCTTACACGTGAGCGCTTCTGCAATGCACGTTACATTTCTGCTTGCGAAGCTGTATATCTTGTTTTCACACCCACTTGCGTGGCGACAAACAAGACGTCCTTGTTTGTTTTGATGCGCGGCGCGTTTTGTCTGTCTACACCTTTTTAAATACGTGCAGTGCTGCAGAAGCTATGGAACTTGCCGCAGCTATAAAGTAAGTCAGCTATGACTGTATTCGTAACTGTAAACACAGGTACATACGACCATATAGGGTGGTGTGCTGGAAAACGTCGATACTACACTTCTCAAAGACGTCGGTTCATATTGAAGTTAATTAAAGCTTTGGATACATTGTAATTTAACTAGGAGTTTCAGCAGGTGCAGCTCTTTTTAGTAATTTTTACTATGTTCCCTTCAGTCCGTGCCTTAGAGCTTCCACATGGTTGCAGGGCGTTCACGCACACATGACGACTGGTGCTCCAATCCTGGCTCTCGCTTTCACGTCTTTCTATTACTTGGGCCCTTCTTGGGAGACGTTGTTCATTTTTGTTGTTTCTACATCATATTGTATTTCTGAAGCACTCTACTATATATGTCTTTTCCTCTACTCTTCTTTTGGAGTTGGCCCAAATTTTCTTGGACCTTTTTCGTATGCTCACCAACATCCAAATTTGACCACCCTTACGGTGAACTTCTGAATTATTTGCACAAGTATACATGTCACTTACTTGCATCCCTCTTTTTGCGCCGCATTAAATAAAACGAAAAAAAACTAAATAACGTACAGAGATTCAGGTACGTCACTTCAACAAGCATGACCGGCACTTCAGTGAAGCGTCTTCGCGTGGAATAGACACAACCCGAACACTAGCGTACAATTGTCGTGCCGTAATAAGCAGAGTCACAGCCTGTCAAAGCCCTTTACGATTTCTTGGCGGACAGCTAGCCTCGTCTATAGCTACTCAGCCGACTTTTACGCGACAGTTGTTTCACGTCTGTCATTTCTTTTTTCTTTGAAGCTCAAGCTACATTTTCAAGTGCCGCTCTGTGGTCTCTTTTCAGGTGTCTCACCAAATGGGGATGCCACGCTTTACACTTAATCTAGAAAATTTTATTTTGTCTCATCCTCCGTGTCTTCAGGCCATAGCCATTGCGAGAGCACTTGATGGCGTATTCGGAGGCGGGCTTAGGGCGCGTCTGTGTGCCTCTGGATTAGGCTGTGATGAAACTCTACACAGGGCTTCAAAAATTTTCGAATACCCTAAAAAATAGGAAATTGAATATTCACTGTGTGATCTATCGGTTACATTTCCTTTAGTCGCACACATCTTGTAATAATACCTGGGAATATAGCAGCCGAAACCTCGATATGAGCATGAGGTATGTGTTAGTAGAGGGCTCCGAAAAATTTGACCATCTGGTGTTTAGAACGTTCACTGAGATCGCACAGTACACGGGCCTCTATCATTTCGTCTTCATTGAAATGCGATGGTCGTGGCCGGGTCGAACCCACGACCTTCGGGTCGGCAGCCGAGCACCGTTATAACCACGCTACCAGAAAGGCGGATTGGCAGACAGCTTAAGATGTAATTTGCGCCAAATATTGATGCTAATAAAATGACGCAGGGAAAAGCAATCAAAAGTAATCGTGTGACAGTACGATCGCACCTGAGCGCTACACTTGCGTGTCAGTGATGTCCGTATAAGGAGCCTCAAGAGCTTCTAGCGGCACTGTATTGCTGGATTTCCAATTCCAATAAAGCAGCTTCCTAGAAAATACACTCTTTCGATAATACCATTTGTTGAGATTTAACGCCCAGAAACCACGATGTGATAATGAGACACGCCGCTGTTGAGGGCACCCAAACATTTAGACCACCTGGGGATCTCTAAAGTGCACCTAAGTATAAGTACACGGGGCCCAAGAATTTCCGCCTCCATGTAGGATGCGGCCGCCGTGGCTGGGATGCAATCCCTTGACCTGCGGGTCAGCAATCGAGAACCATAAACACTAGACCACCGTGGCTGGTACACACCCTCAACGTTTATCAGTCTTCCCTTCCTATGTGTGCAAGCATTTTCTAAAATTGTTTTCCCATTAAAAAACGCAAATGCAATGTGATTTGTGCGTATGGTAGTGCCAAGCACGCTGTCGCAATAATAGCGTGACAAAACAGTTTGTGAAGTGTAACTTCGGCATTGATATCGCACTACATCGCTCGAAACGGTTTAGTCGTTGTTCTTTCTTTGTTTTGTTAATTTTTCATTAGTAGCCCCAGCGGAAAGCTTTACGTATAGGTAATAAGTGCCTTGCGTCTACTATATGTAAAAGAAACACATAAATGAATATATAAAATGATTTGTTGTTCTACGAATGTGTGCAGTTTCCCGAGTTCATCATACGGAGCACCTGACAGCTTCTATATAGTGCTCAGCAATATTTCTTTGAAAACTTTTCTTTTGTCAATATAGACTCTAAATTTTGATCAATTTTTGTGTCTCGCTCCCATTGCCTTTTTCTTTTTTTTCGCTTTTGATTGTGCTATAATAAAGCATAGCTGAAGTTTTTTTTTATCCTAGAATTACACTTTAATATAGGCCAAAAAAAAGACTACTGTTTACGTTCTTGCTTTTCTTTTCTTTCTTTTTTATTTAGGGGCGACGCGTTTAGTGGTCGCGCACACTTTTTGATGGAGTTATAATAAACTGAGAGTCTTATTTCTTATTAACCAATATTCGTATGACGCACGCGCAATCCTAACCATAAGTCGGTAGCGGACTACGATGTCTGTTGGCACGGCGTCGCGAATGTAATAGTGTGGGTGAACGGCTAAGTTAAAGGCAGGCAGACTTTTCCGCTTGGGTTTAGTCAGAGTAAACAAGCTCTTGCTCATGATAGCAAAAAGTGTGTGGCATTACCATAATTACTACATAATCACTCAAGCGGAGCCATGCAATAACTTTGTGATCGTTATGCGTCGTTGTATGGTGCACTCGCAAAATAAAACACTTGCGTAAACATGCGTCACGTTTCGAGTGTCGAAACTCGAGGCGCGCTTCTAAAGTGCTCTCGTAGTCAGCTCAGTGTCTTTTTTTTTCTTCTTTCAGAGCTCGAAGGAAAAGGTTTCCGACTGCACGCAACATTTAACGTAGTTCTTCGACCATTGTAGCAATTAACGTGCGTTGCTTAATGTTAAAAACAACTGACTAGTTTTTATCGTAACGACTGCTTGCGTTTATTCATACTTTTATCAAAAAGCTCAGCGGCAGCGGATCACGCACCTTGTTCCAGCTACTGCTTCTTTTCATTCTGCCTCCTCTTCCCGTTAAGCATGCAATGTGAGGCTCCTAAACCCTTTTGTACGTGCAACGCTTGCTCCATCTACTCGTAATAACGCCCGTGAACCATTGCTTCATGTAAGAAACTACTTTCGCGAACAAGCGACGAGAACGCACTCCAATGTGTCAAAGTATACGCCTGTATGATGTAATGCTTGACAGCAGCCAGGCAGGCAGGTGTTTTTTTTTATTTAGAACAGACAGCACTTATGACCTTGAGCGAAAATATTTTTGCTGAGCAAGTTTCAGTACCATAATTAGTGCTTCACCGCAGGAGTGGGAAGCACCGTAAGTAAAGCTTAAATCAATCTGAAGCAAGCTACGATGTATAAATTGGCCGTAATGACGGACTATTACAAATATTTCAAAAGAAGATGTGCCAGAATAAGAGAACGGGGTAGTTGGTTTTTCTATTTATCTAAAGGGAGTACCCGATCTGCCACGCGTATCTTCGCCTAGCCTGACCTGTGCCGTTCAACTTTAAAGTGCAAGGTAATGAGCACGGAGGTTTACGACAACAATGGCGCCCGAAAACTATTCATGTTGCATTCCGAGAGCGATGTATATGCTTCCCCTTTTACCGCCGGCGGAGAGTTGGAGACCAAAGATAGGTCGCTCTGTAAAGCATGCCATTGCTTCATTTTCATTTTCGCCACGTAGCTTGCTTCGTAGGACTCGACAAAGAGAGTGAAGGGGGGAGCACTGCGATGACACTTCTCCACCCCCTCCTCATAATGAAGTACCCCTAACACGCCTCTGTTCTTCGATAGAATTCTAGCGTTTTGCGCCGTATTCGACGCTTTACCATTCTGGCAAACACACTTCGCTGGAACATGTGCATAGGTAGGTAACTGCAGAAATACAATTACAACGCTGATCTTCATCAATTGAGCCACCTCACCTTCTCTTTAAGTCGCTAAATTGGTAAATTTTTTTCACTGCTCTTTCAGACATTTATTGTTCATTTATTACAAGCGGTGCTGCGTAAAAATTGAGTAAACGAAGGCAATATGTGTTCATTTCTGCACTTTTGTTGATTTACGCCTTGATCGTAGTAATAAAGTTGGTACCAATAACTCCATTAAGAAACGTCAAACCATGAAAGACTCAAACACAACAGACAGAAGAGAACTGGCAGAGCTTTCGAAGTTGGTTAATAAGCATAAGGCATACGATGCAAGAAGGCATAACATGGAGAGAATTGAACATCATCTAAAACACGGAGGAAGCGTCAAGGCGGTGAAGACGAAAGTTAGGATAGGCGAAACCCAGATATATGCAGTAAAGGACAAGGAAGGCAAAATAATTACCAATATGAATAGGATAGTTGAAGAAGCAGATGAGTTTTACAGAGATCTGTACAGTAGCCGGGACAACCATGACCATAGTGTAAGAACTAGCGGTACCCCAGATTACATTCTACAAGTAATGACAGAAGATGTCAGAAAAGCCTTGGAAGGCACAACCTTAGAGGGCAAAGAGTAAAAGTGCTGGTGAAGATCAGTAGCATCAGATCTGCTGAAAGACGAAGGACAGATTGTGTTAGAAAAAGCGCTCACGCTGTTTACGAAGGGTCTCAGGACGAGGAAGGTACCGGAATCTTGGAAGAATTCTGACATCATCACAATTCATAAGCAAGGGGGCAAGTACTTGATGAATTACAGGCGGACCAGCTTGGTGTCCATCGTATACAAGCTATTTCGAAAGATAATTGCTAACTAAATTAGGACGACACTAAAGTTCAATCAACGAAATGATCAAGTATAATTTCGTACAGGCTACCCAACAATCGACCACATTCGAGCTATCAATCAGGTCATAGAGAAATGCTCAGAATACAGCCAACCACTATTGATAGATTACAATAATTCATTTGATTCAGTAGGAATGTGAGCAGTCACTCAGAGACTGCGGAATCAGGGCATGGACGAAGCATATGTAAAGATCCTGGAAGAAATCTACAGCGTATCAACTGCCACAATAGTGCTCCATAAAGAGCGACAGAATACCAATTGAAAAGGTGTAAGAGAAGGGAATGCAATTTCCACAATGCTATTTACCGTGTGCTTACAGAAGCTTTTCAGATGCCTAGAATGGTAAGAGTTAGGAATACGATTTATTGGAGAGTATACCTTAGTAAAGTGTGCTTGGTCAATGACATTGCATTGCGGAATAATTCGTTGGACGAATCGCAATTCATGACTATTGAATCAGACAAGGAGATCAAAAAGGTAGGTCTTAAAATTATACTGCAAAAAACAAAAGTAATATACAACAACCCCGGAAGAGAACAGCGCTTAAAGATAGGTAACAGTGCACTTGGTTTTGCAAAAGACTTCATCTACTTAGCACAAATAATAACCGCGAAGCTGAACGACGAGGCTGAACTAACTAGAAGAATAACAATGGGGTGGAATAAAAATGACATGGAGCACATTCGGCCAGCACTCAAATAAATGGCCACCATATATATATATATATATATATATATATATATATATATATATATATATATATATATATATATATATATATATATATATATATATAAGGGAAAGCAGTCTATACCTAAGGGCACGTTTTTCCGTGTTTTAACACAATATTAATGAGACCTAACAGACAGTAATGCCAAGTAATGTATAGGGGAAGTTATTAGAACCAATGGAATGTAAATAAGAAGAAAGAAAAGTGGTTGAAAAAATAACCAGCCGTGAGCAGGAATCGAACCTACGACCTTTGAATAACGCGTTCGATGCTCTAAAATAGATGGCGCTAACTGTCACTCCTACTTCTAAATTCACATATAAACCCAGAAAAGTGGATGGAGGGAAGGCCGCTGTGGTAGCTCAGTGGTTAGAGCATCGAACGCGTTATTCGAAGGTCGTAGGTTTGATCCCTGCTCACGGCTGGTTATTTTTTCATCCACTTTTCTTCCTATTTACATTCCGTTGGTTCTAATAACTTCCCCTGTACATTACTTGGCATTACTGTCTGTTAGATCAAATATATATATATATATATATATATATATATATATATATATATATATATATATATATATATATATATATATATATATATATATAAAGAGAGAGAGAGAGAGAAAGAGAGACAGAGAGTTTTAAAAGAATATTCCTGGATAACTGGTTTAAATATATGAAAGGAGGTCACAGTGCAACGCAAACAATATTTATTCTGAACTTGCCGCGGGGACAAGCCTTTATCGAAGATGTGATTCGTACATTGACTTAGAGCATAAATACAGATCCCCGCAATACATACACATGTACACATATTACGTGATTTGTTAGAACGGGATGAGGGGAGAGACTAGAAGTACAACAGCGAAACAGCCAAGGGAGAGAGGAAGGCATATGCGTTGATATTTGTTGAAATAAAACAAGAGGCGGGACCAGTACAAGCAAACTGACAACCAATAAATGACAAATAATGGAAAAGGCGAACTAGACATGGCTACATGTGCACTTGAAGAAAAAAAGAAGAGATAAATCGAGAGGGGGAAAGGGAGATAAAAGAGAAAAGCACAAGAATAAAAATGAACAAGTGTCAATAGTTGCGCTGCTGAAAAAGGAATATGCTTTCGCTTCTGGATGAAAGGATAAGTGATCATGGGCCTGGATGTCAACTCAGAGTGTGTGTTTCTTTGTTGAGCATGGTATCTCCTAGGAGTGCGTAAAACAACGTTAAGTGTGTGCCCACCCGTGCGTCTGAGTGAATGGAATACGGTGTGCCAAATTGAAGTGGGCCGCTCTCCTCAGAGGCTTCGCAGGTGCTGGCGGCAATCACAGACCACCAGCAAAGTCGAGGAAGCGGTTTGTCGTGTACAATATTGGGACCAGATGTAAGATTGGCGGCTTGCGTGAGTACATGCGGAATTGTTTCAACAAATTCTTCTCAAAGCATCAATGCATATACGCCTGTAAATGTATATACATATACATTCACGCTTTAATTGATATGCGGGGTTTAACGTCCCAAACTCACCATATGATTATCTGAGACGCCGTAGTGGAGGGCTCCGGAAATTTCGACCACCTGCAGTTCTTTAACGTGCACGCAAATCTGAGCACACGGGCCTACAACACTTCGGCCTCCATCGGAAATGCAGCCGCCGCAGCCGGGATTCAATCCCGCGACCTGCGGGTCAGCAGACGAGTACCTTAGCCACTAGACCACCGCGGCGGGGCTATACATACACGCTTACATATACAACAAAGTATATATATATATATATATATATATATATATATATATATATATATATATATATATAGGTGTGTGTGTGTGTGCGTGTGTGTGATATAACAGACAATAATGCCAATGAAAGTATAGGGGGAGTTATTAGACCGAATTGTAATGTAAATGTGAAAAAAGAAATGTTGGTGAAAAGATAACTTGCCTTGGGCAGGATCCGAACCTGCGACCTTCGATTAACGCGTTCGATGCTCTACCACTGAGCTACCATGGCAGCCATCACCCCAGCCACTTTATTGGGTATCTATGTGAGTATAAACGTTGGATGTCTTAGGTTGTATACGAGGGACTATTAAGCAGCTGCCAACTCGTAATAGGTTCACGTACTACGGGACGCCACACAGGCTCATAAAGAGTGTGCCACACTCGCCGCCATGGCTACAGTTGACGCTGACTGACTCTCCCACGTTTAAATTCGCTTATATACCAAATAAAGTGGCTGGGAGGATAGTCGCCATGGTAGCTCAGTGGTAGAGCATCGAACGCGTTATTCGAAAGTCGCAGATTCGGTTCCTGCCCATGGCAAGGGATCTTTTCACCCACTTTTATTTCTCACATTTATATTACAATTCGGTCTAATAACTTCCCCTACACTTTTCTTGGCATTATTGTCTGTTATATTGAATTATTATTGTGTCAAAACACAGAAAAACAAACCCTTAAATATGCGCTTCTTTCCCTTTATAGATATATATATATATATATATATATCTGTGTGTGTGTGTGCGTGTGTGTGCGTGTGTGTGTGTGTGTGTATGTGAGTGTGTGTGTGTGTGTGTGTATGTGTGTGTGTGTGTGTGTGTGTGTGTTTTTGTGTGTGTGTGTGTGTGTGTGTGTGTGTTACAAAGAGGGTTCAACTTAGGTTGAGGACGACGCAGAGAGCAATGGAAAGAAAAATGAAATGATAGGTGTAACCCCAAGGAACAAGAAGAGAGCAGAGTGTAACAGGAACAAACCAGTGTTAAGGGCATCATAGTCCAAATCAAGAAGAAAAACTGCTCATGGGCAGGGCACGTGGCGCGAGGGCAAATAACCGCTGGTTATTAAGGATCACAGACTGAATTTCAAGAGAAGGCAAGTGGGTGAACTGGAAACAGAAAGTTAGGTGGGCATATGGGATTAGGAAGTTTGTGGGTATAAAGCGGCAGCAGCAAGCAGAAGACCGAATTGACTGGTGGATCATGGGAGAGGCTTTTGTCCTGCAGTGGGCGTAGTCATGATGATGATGATGATATTATCAACACATGTTAAGGTAAAACATGATCCAGTTAAATTATCACTGGTATATAGATGGACTGCAACCACTTTCCCTGGGTAAGTGTCTTCTGTATAGCACATTGCTCATTTTCGTGAATGATTAGGTAACATTGTAAAACAGCAACGTTCATCTCAAATCACAGCGTTCATGCAAAACAATATCAGTTATTTATTTATTTATTTATTGAAAAATCCTTACAGGCCCTTTACAGGGCATTGAGTAAGGGGGGTAATTGGTGAAGTTTTACAGATCACACAAAATCATTCACAAAGCGTATCACAAAGCATATTCACAAATAATTCACAAAGCGTATCAGCACAATGAAAGTATGACGCGGATTGCAATATAAGTTGAAGTTAACAGGCGATAACAAGAAAAAAGAAAAGGCAATTTCATAGTGCACACACGACAGTGGGAACTGAGTACAGTCATTATAGCATATGAAGGCGACATCAACCAAAGATAGCCAGCTGGCTTTACCTCAACGACGTGCCGTTATTTGTTTATAAGTTGCAGAATATACAATAGAATATTGTGAAGACTTAGCCAGTGTTGGATAACCAGGAACTTAAAATGTTTTTTTCTCTGCCCCCACTTTCCTCTACAATGCCCTAGGACCTTGAAGTGGCCCTCAGACCTTGAATATCATGTGGGTTTTCACGTCTTAACCACGATATGATTATGAGGGACGCCGTTGTAGAGGGCTCCGGGAATTGCAGCCATCTGATGTTTTTTAACGTGCACTAAGACCACACAGTGCATGAACCTCTACCATCTTGGCTCTAACAAAATGCGACCACCATGGCCGGAATCGAACCCGCGACCTCCAGGTCAGCAGCCGGGAGCCGGTGCCACTGATCCCCATCAAGTTTGAATGGAGATGTTTTCGTGAACTGCATCGCACCATACTTTCGAAATGTGTCATCAATTTCTCTCTAAAAGACATAGAAAATTACAAAGCAGTCACTCGAGAGACTTCAACGGGGTTTTCTGACACCCTCTAATTAGATGGCTGTCAAAAAAAATTGACGAACCGAAATTTTCTCCATTTTGTTCTGTATGTTACACAACAAAATCAGTCAGCATTGTCGCACCAGAGTGATTAGTGCCTTTTCTAGAGAATGACAAGATGAGATTGTGGGCTGGCTGATAAAGCACTCCCCAATTCTTCAAAGAGTGCTGGTGCAGGCATTTGTCAAGACCCCTTTTGAAACTTTTTTTGCAGGAAAATCTATTATGAGATCACAACTCGGGTCTCACGCAGTGCCGTAGTTGTCCACCGCCGCCGCCACTGATGTCCGTAACCACACCGCGGGAATTTAGCATAAAAAACCTAGTACCAATGACACAGTGGGGCTCGACCCGAGTCTGCTGGGTGCCAGCATAGCATTCTACCACTGAGCAACGCCCATGCTTCGGACTTGTTGGCAAACTTGCCTTAGGCAGGCTTGATGTCGGGAAAGGAATCGCGTTATTATGAGTGACAAAGCATTTTAGAACAGCAAACAAACAACCAGGCATCACACAATGCGAACAGTATAACAAGTGGCTCGTCTAATGCTCCAACCCAATACAAAAGCTTGTTCTTTATAACCTATTCTCTGTAGCGCATAACCACTTCAGGCATAATTGCTCAGTGTCGTCATCCACAGCATGAACAATTGGCACAAAATTCCTCACAATAGTTAAGCGGACACCACGCTTTTCAGAAGAATGCCGAAAAAGAGCATAGTGCATGCCGGCCTACTACCATAAAAATTTCAATATGAATGCCTTAGTGGGTACCCAGCACGCGTGCTTGCAGGAGTTACCCAATGGGTGTTTAGAAAAAGCTCTGAAAGGTCGCTCTTCTAGCTTTCGCTGTGACTGTGCTGCGCCTTCCGCGCAGGCTTTGCATTTTTTTTTTGCATGTGGGCGTTCTTTTTGATTTAAGCATGATACATCACTTAGTCACCGAAACTTGTCGTTTTACGTGTGCCATCAGCAGCAGTAGCTCCTGCGCAAGTTCAGCTCGGGCGTCTCTAAAGTTAGCTGGGGATGCGGCGGTATAGGGAACCCACCGGCCGTGGCTCCCCTAAGGGGCGGCCTGTGTCGCGTCCCTGACAGCGTCTGGGGAAGCGCCGGTGTAAAAGACGGCATCGACCTGCACTCGTCAGTGCCGCCTATCGTGTACGGAAATGGATGCTCCTGTCGACGATGATAAAGCTGGCAGGCTGCTTACGCTGCCCGGAGCGAAGCGGACGTCCGAGAAAAAAATGACTTCCTGAGCTCGGTGTGTCGCTGTCATTTGTATACGCGCTTGCCCATTGCTGCTATACCCCAAATTCTTTCCTTTTTCTTTCGCACATCACCCCCGCATAAGGGCTCCAACGCGTGCTGCCACCGCTCTCTGTACCTGGAGACCGCGGCGGTGGCTTCGTCGCCCGTCTCTGCTCTTCCGTGCTCCGTCAGTTATGATCACGGCTGGCCTGGGCACGACTACATGCAGCAGCCTCCTAATTCAATCTGCGGCGGCAGCTACGTGCGGAGTGGAGCTCGCGTGCATTCAGCTGCGCGCCATGAAAAATAATCGCTGCATCCTAATCGCAGTCTGAGCAGTGAAACCAAGGCATGTGCGACCCAGCATTCAATCAATCCCATTTTTCATTATTTAGAAGCTGTCATGACTAGGAACGTGTAGAAAAGCCCTCGCACTAGGCTAACCACTGGTATATATATATATATATATATATATATATATATATATATATATATATATATATATAGAGAGAGAGAGAGAGAGAGAGAGAGAGAGAGGCAGTCATGGTGGTTGAGTGGCCGTAGCATTGCATATAGTCCAGTAGATCCTCCGTGAGCGGTCACAACGTGGTTTATTTCGACGTTTCGGCCTAGAGTCTGGCCTTCATCAGGATTAAAGGTACAGTTTGTTGGTGCTCAGCTTTATACAATCTAAAATCAGAGGGAAAGGAAAAAAGAAAAAGACAGAAAAAAAAGAAAAAAAGAGAAAAAATATAAGGTGGACTCCCTTCGGGCGCCCCCCTTCCACTCTTCCTTCCACATCCCCCTTCAACTCTCTCCCCTTTCTCCCCTTCACCTTTCTGATGTCAGCGGTCTGTGTATGCTTCCTTTCACTAACGCATTCTTCCCGACCAGACGGCGCCTCCTGGCACTGGCGGTTCCGTGTGGGGCAAAAAAGAGCTTTTTTAGGAAGTTCTAAGCCTTTAATTACTCGGAGCCCCGTCAACATTTCGTCGTAGAAAGAGGGGTGCCACGTATTTCGGCAGAGGCTGGGGCGCAATGCGAATTCCTTGCCGGCTTTACGCGTGCAGTGGGGGCCTCCCGGTTGTGCACAGGGTTGCTGTTGGGCATGTCATGAATGGCACAATGGATTGTGGAGTAAAATAAAACAGAAAACAGACGACAGCTGCACTTAGGAAGAGTAGTTACACTTGGAATTGTTTTGAGTTGTCCAGTGCCCTTCGCAGCTGCAGTGCCGTGAACTCAGTTACTATTTTCATTATTGCTGTTATTGTTTTCTAATGCTTTAATTGCTGCAAGTGTACCAGGATTCTCATTTATGCCTCTATCGAGGGTGTTAAATCGGTGGATAAGGTACGACTCTTGTTGTTCAGATTCTCGATTTGATTTAAATCCCGTCTCTAAGAGCGTTACTGATAGTTTGTCGAATGCATGGTCGGGAAGATTGAGATGTTTTGATAGAGGTAGACTTAGGGCTGATTTCGCATGGGTTCTGTGATTATTGAAGCGAATCCTAAATGGTGTTTCTGTTTGTCCGATGTACTGCATACCACACAAGTTGCATTCGAGTAGCTATACCTCATTAGAGGAATCGCATGTTAAGTTTCCTCGTACGTTAATCGAAAACTTGGATTGTGTGCTGGTCGCTTTGTGTGTTTCTCGCATCGCCTTACATACAAGACATCGTGGCTTTAAACAAGGTCGGCATGAATTATTGGGGGGTGATGTGTTAATTTGAGAGTGGACAAGTGTGTCTTTAAGGCTACGTGGTCGTCGGTAAACGACGCCTGGAGCGGATGGGAATGCGCGTTTCAGACGTTCACTTTGTTCCAAAATGTTGTAATGTCGTTTAAAAATTTTGTTTACATTGGGGAAGTTCGTGCTGTTAGTCAAGCAGAGGTTTGTTCGTTGTGGGTCTTCTTGCGGTGGTCGCTTCATAAGTAAGTCTTCACGCTTTAGTTTTCTCGCTTTTTGAACAGCGTCATTAATTACATGTGGGGGGTATTTTTGTTTCTACCACTGAGCTACCAGCTCAGTGGTAGAGCATCGAACGCGTCATTCGAAGGTCGCAGGTTCGGATCCTGCCCCCGGCAAGTCATCTTTTTACCCACTTTTCTTTATATTTACATTACAATTTGGTCTAATAATCTTCCCTTATACTTTCCTTGGCACTATTGTCTTTTAAATCTCATATATATATATATATATATATATATATATATATATATATATATATATATATATATATATATATATATATATATATATATACTGTAATGAAGAACGCCCCGCCGCGGTGGTCTAGTGGCTAAGGTACTCGGCTGCTGACCCGCCGGTCACGGGATCAAATCCCGGCTGCGGCGGCTGCATTTCCAATGGAGGCGGAAATGTTGTAGGCCCGTGTGGTTAGATTTGGGCGCACGTTGAAGAACGCCAGGTGGTCACAATTTCCGGAGCCCTCCACTACGGCGTCTCTCATAATCATATGGTGGTTTTGAGACGTTAAACCCCAGATATCAATCAATAAAGAAGATCAGCGCTGTTCTGAAAGGTAACGGGGATCACTCTCAGGCAGAAAGACGACGACGTTCGTGGTTGGTGCATCGCGACGCTTGTACCTGCACGGTTGTTGCCCCCCCCCCCCCCCAACGTTCTGCGACGAACCATACGGTTAATTAAATACGTGCTGCGCCGATACGCCTTATTTTAATTGGTGGATGTGTGGGGTACGCCTCCGTCGTCCTAGAACTTCATAACCGTACGTTGCCCCCAGTTGATTTCATGGTGCCGCCGCACGATAACGAGCTGCCTGACCCCCAGGCAACAAGCCCTCTAACTTTTGTTTGCTCCGGCCCTCTTACGACTTGGCAAGCGAACACATTAAATGGGCTCAATCTTACCTACGTCATCTTCTACTTGACTGACGTCAACAAACTGTGGTTCGTAACCACAGCACTGACCTTTCTACCTGGTCAGCCTGCAAAACGGCCTTCGTTTAACTTTTCGGCCGTCCAGAACTTCGGAAATTGCGTGCTGAACAGCGCCTGTGAGGTCGAGCACAACAGGGCGGTGAAAGCTTCACCAGTTACATTGAAGATGTGGTCGTTCTTTGCAGGCGCATCGACTCCTCAGTGACGGAGGTGAAGATTATCAAGCATATCCTGAAAGGTGTGTCTGGCGATGCCGTCCAGATGCTCATCGCTAAAATCCGCCAACGGTAGCCGACGTCATACAGCTGTGCCAAAGCTATGATAAACTCCGCAAACAACCGGTATCTACTCGTCGCGCCACTGCATCAGGTGTAACCATTGCCACTCACGTCTCCTGGCCTTGCGCAGTACCATGTCGCTTTACTTCGAGACATCAAGCAGTTTGTGCGTGAAGAAGTCGCCCGCCAGCTCTTCTTTTTGCCTTGCGTCACTGATCCCGCCTCACATTCGCTACCGACGTCAATACAACTTGTTGTTCAGAAGCATGTCGCCGAGGTGCTTCCCGCAGCCACTGCACCACCAGTGACTGTTCCGCTCATGTATGCTGAAGCATTGGTCATCCCTCGACGATTTGCCGCTGCCAAATCCTACGTCCAAGCGCGCCCATTCGTGCCATCGCCTCAGCTTGTGCATCAGGCTACTCAACCACCCTCCAGAGTGACACCCCATTCCCAGAATCTATGGCGCACTCCAGACAATTGCCCCATATGCTACGCGTGCGGTATCCCGGGCCGCGTGGCACAATTTTGCCGGCGACGTGGGTTTATGCAGTATGATGGCATGAATTCATACGGATTCGAATACGCGCCGTGACCTCAGCATGATGACATGAGGCTACACGGTTACAATTTCGCGCCCCGACCCTAGCCTACTTCATCTGGACCATACGACACTCCTGATTCTTCGACTCGACGGCACTTCCGCGCCCGCCGGTCGCCGTCACCATGACGCCGTTCTCTTTCTTCCATGAGGCGACGTCCCCCTCCTGACCCAGAGAAAAACTCGGAACCGCAGTTCCGAAGGCAAGAACTGCGCAGCGTTCGAACTTTTCAAGACCTTGTTTCTCACCGTGTAATGTTATTGCTGTTTCTGTTGACGGTGCACCATTTTCAGCGCTTGTGGACACAAGTGCCGCAGTTTCTGTCATGTGTGAGAAGCTTTGCCGACAACTACGAAAAGTAACGATGCCTCTTCGCGACTTCGTTTTGGGCACTGCTAATGCGCAACACAATCGGCCTTTCACTGCGTGCACTGCACGGGTTGTCATCGAAGACATTTTTTAAACGGTTGAATTGGTCGTGCTTGCGCAATGTTCCCATGATATCATTCTAGGATGAGACGTACTGCGTACTCACAATGCTTTTATAGACTGTGCTCATTCAGACGTCGAATGCTCGCCGCTGTGTGACTCTATTTTAGTCGACTCGCCGTGTCTACCTGCAAAAGCGTTCGTCACCGCCAACACCACGCTACACCCTTTCTCATCTGCTTTAGTCTCGCTTTCCTGCGACGCCTCTCTTGGTTCACTTGTTCTTTTTACACCAGCTGAAACCGCTATTCGCCGCAAGTGCTGCTTGCTACCCTTCTCCGTCCTCTCGATTCAAGTCTTTTCTAGTGCAATTTACGTTTTGAACCTGCTTCTCTGCCCGTCCATTCTACTGAACGGAAAGTGTCTTGGCAGGGTTGATGACCTCAATTTATTTCCCTCAAGTGTCGTCTCTGAAGAGCGGACTTCTCTCCAGATTAACGGCATCGATTGTCCCGTTCTAGCTTCGTTACCATCACTCACCGATGCGCTTTCCCGGTGCATCGACTGTCAACTGACGTCCCAGCAGCGCTCTGACTTCACCACCTTGCTTGATCGTTTTTGTACCAGCTTCGATAACCAACAAACATCCTTGGGCCGTACTTCAACCGTAGCTCATCACATCTTCACCGGCTTCCACGCCCCTTTACGTCAGCGCCCATATCGTGTGTCAGCAGCTGAGCGTCAGATTATTGTTGCACAAGGTGATGATATGCTTAAGCGTGCCGTTATTGAGCCCTCTAACAGCCCGTTGACATCACCGGTAGTTCTGGTTAAGAAGAAAGACGGCTCAAATCACTTTAGCATTGACTACCGACGGCTGAACAGCATAACATGCAAATAAGTCTACCCGCTACCTCGCATAGACGATGCCCTCGACTGCCTCCAAGGAACCGGATTTTTCTCTTCATTAGATCTGCGCTCCAGGTACTGGCAGGTACCAATGGCGAAGGCTGACCACCCTAAAACTGCTTTTGTTACTTCCGATGGCTTGTATGAATTTAATGTCATGCCGTTGGGCTCTGCAATGTGCCTGCCACGTTCGAGCGCATGATCGATAACATCTTCCGTGGCCTGAAATGGCAAGCATGTCTGTGCTACCTGGATGACATAGTAATGTTTTCGCGTGACTTTCCGACGCATCTTCAACGCTTAGAAGCTGTCCTAACTTGCCTCAAATCTGCTCATCTGCAGCTGAACTCGAAGAAGTATTGCTTTGATGCTCGAAAGCTCCTCATTTCGGGCCATGAGGGTGTTCTTCTTGATCCGACAAAACATCATGCTGTTGCCGAGTTCCCTAAACCAGCGTCATTGAAAGATCTTCGCAGTTTTATTTGCGTTCGTACTTTCGCCGTTTTATCCGCAGCTTCGCATCCACCATAGCACCTATAACTGAACTCCTTCCTGGCGGCCGCAACCTCGCAGCGTGGTCATCAGTATGCAACGATGCATTCACCACACTTCAACGCCTTCTAACTTTACCTCCGATACTGCGACATTTTGACCCTCTCGCCCCGACTGAACTGCACACGGACGCTAGCGCTGTTGGTCTCGGCGTTGAGTTTGCATGACGTAAACCTGGATTTCACGAGCACGCCATCTCTTACGCCAGCCGTGCGCTCACCGAAGCCGAGACCAACTACTCCGTGACCGGAAAGGAATGCTTAGCCATAATATGGGCCATAGAAAAGTTATAGTAAAGAGATCACGAAAGGGCGTCAGCGTCAGCAGGCTAGTGCCTGCTGACGCCGACGTCAGCAGGCTGGAATCCTTCAATGATTACCGCCAGCATAGTGCCTGATGGTCGGTGCCGACATCAAATTGGCAACCATACACATAAGGTCGAAACTTTGTAAGGGCCCAGACGATCGCCGGGCACTCTTTTTCTGTGATGGTGTAGTTTTTCTCGGCTCTCGTGAGCGTATGGCTTGCATATGCCACGACATATTCAGGGTAGCCGGGTTTGCGCTGTACCAGGACAGCGTCAAGGCCTACACTGCTGGCATCCGTGTGCAACTCCGTTAGGTCCGCAGGGTCATAGTGGCGTAGAATGGGGAAGACGTCAACAAATGATGGGACTTTGCGAACGCGTCGTCGCACATGGATGACCACGAATTGAGGGGCCTGTTATTCCAAAGAGCTTCATCAGGGGTGATATGATGGTGAAAAAGTTTCGTATGAAGCGTCGAAAGTATGAGCACAGGCCCACAAAAATACGCAGTTATTTGACGGACGCAGGTTTGGGGAACTCAGCCATGGCCCGAATTTCGGCCGGATCAGGAAGAATGCTGTCCTTGTACACGACGTACTCTGGAATGGTGAGTTGTCGTGCTGCAAAGCGGCACTTCTTCAGATTTAGTTGCAAGCTGGCATTGTTCACACGTGTGAAAACTCCTTTCAGACGTTTGAGATGCGTGGAGAAATCCGCAGTGAAGAGAACGACATCGTCTAGGTAACACAAGCACGTCTGTCATTTCAAGTTGTGCAGAACGGTGTCCATCATGCGCTCAAAGGTCGCAAGTGCATTACATATACCAAACGGCATGAGGTTGAACTCGTACAAACCATCGGGTGTGACGAAGGCGGTCTTAGGTCGAGCGTCGCCAGCCATGGGTACTTGCCAAAACACCAAGCGCAGGTTGAGAGAAGAAAAAAATTCGGCTCCGTGAAGGCTATCAATCGCGTCATCGATGCTTGGCAGTGGATAAACATCCTTGCGAGTGATCTTATTGAGCCGTCTGTAGTCCACACAGAGCCGTACAAAACCGTGTTTCTTCGCAACAAGAACAACAGGCGACGCCCATGGTCTGTCCGAGGGCGGAATGATGTCGTGTTGGAGCATATTATCAACCTGCTCGTTTTTACACGACGTTCAGCAGTAGATATGCAAAGTGGACGTTGCCGGAAAGGTGGATGGGCACTAGTGTCGATGCGATGCGTAACAGCAGGCGTGAGGCCGAGAGAACTTCACCCGACATCGAAAGCAGAACGATATTCTTGCAGCAGGTCCAGAAGCAGGGAACGCTGTACCGTCGTAAGGTTGTCAGCAGTGGAGGGGCCAAATACATCCGCAGATGACGGATCAGAACTGGAAACAGCACTGATGGTACGCGAACTCAACGCGAGTCATTGGGTACGTTCAGGATTTGAGCGTCGTCGACTGGTTACACTCTGCCGAGACATTGCCCTCGAAACGAGGTAACAGGGTACGGGGATGGGTTGGTTACAAAAATAGCAGCGTTGCCCTGGGTGACTCTCACGGTCGCGGAAGGTACTTGCGACCCTTTCCTACTACAATCACGGTTGGAAGGCGAAACGAGTGCAATTGTGTCGGAGAGATCGGCGCAGTAGACCAACACAGCTGTCATTGAATTTGGAGGCACTGTTGTATCGTCTTTCATGAGACTCTTGCTCAGGGTCGAGGGACTGTTTTCTGGAGTCAAATGCGAAAAGGGTGAGAGTTCAGTTTCAGTGGAGGCACAATGAATGACGGCGTCGTGGCGGGAGAGAAACTCCCATCCCAAGATGACGTCATGAGAGCATGCAGGAATGATGATGAACTGGGTGGAATACAGAACGTCCTGAATGACAACGCAAGCTGCAAACTGTGCACTCTGCTGTAGGATGAATACGGTCCGAAATAGCGGTACAGAGGGGCAACTTAGAAAGTGGCATCGTTACTTTTCGAAGTCAGTGGCAAAGTTTTTCATCCATACCTTATGCGGCTGCTCCAGTGTCAATAAGAGCCGATGAACGAACACCGTCCACAAGCACGTAAATGACATTCGAGGGGCTGCTCTGAGGGATTTCCCATTGCGATAGCGTTCGCAGTTCTTGCCCCGGGGACTGCGACGACTAGTTTTCCCGCTCATGAGCTGCCGAACTTGGCCGCATGGGGGACAGGAAACGACGTTGTGGAGACGGCGGCCTTCGAGGAGATGGAGCTGGGCGAGACTGTGGCGGCATAGACGGTGGTTCATCGTGATAGGGAGGACTGAGCTGGCCAGCAACAAGTGAAGAGATGAGAGCCGGCTGTACGCGAGGCCAATAACGTGCTACCTGACCGGCGTAACCGCAGGCAAAGCAGATGGGCTGGTTGTCTGGTGTGCGCCTTCGGTTCGCCGGGGTAGGTCTCACCCATGTCGCAAGAGCCGATGGATGGAACGGTGGCTGGAAAGGCTGCATGGTGGGCTGAAGCTGAGGCAGAAGGTTCACGTCGACATACGTAGCAGACATACCTGCTGAAAAGGACGGAGGTCGAGCGGCAGCTTCGGCGTAAGTCAGAGGAACGACTTGAGGCGGCCTGGCAACCACCTGGGCGTAACTCAGGGGTGCAGGCGCCGGAGGTTGTTGGGGGTGGTACGCAGGCATAACCTCCGCTATTTCCTGCTCAAACGCTCGGCAGACGGGTAGGAGAAGGGTAGTGGCCCGATTGTTCAACAGCCGGTATGTGGGCAAAGAGCAGGAAAGAGAACTGGCGTGCGATTTCCTCAAGTGTAAAGGACTTGACGTCTGCCAGCAACGCCACCTGGTCACAGCTGTCCTCCAAGCCAGGAAGTCCGGCATCTCGTGGTGGGGAGCGACTGGTTATCGAACGCTGCCGGCGTAGCTCCTCGTAGCTCTGGCATATTGTGATGACTTCAGCAACTGTGCCAGTGTTTTTGGCGAGCAGCATCGTGAAGGCATCATCGCCAATGCCTTTTATTACGTTTTGGATCTTGTCGGACTGAGACAGGCTGTGGTTGGATTTGTTGCACAAGTCCAGGACATCTTCAATATAGCTAATGAATGACTCACCAGCCTGATAGGTGCGTCACTGCTCGGCTTTCAGTTTATGAACGGCAGGGCGGCTGAAAACGTTGATGACAGCGGTTTTAAAATCAGACCAGGTTGCAAAATCAGACGCATGGTTTTGGTACCGCAAGCTGGCTACGCCCGCAAGGTAAAAAACCAAGTTGGTCAACTTGCCGTCCTCGTCCCATTTGTTGGGGACGCTCATGCGCTCGTAAATGGCGAGCCAGTCCGCCACGTCAGTGCCATCGGTGCCAGTTAAGAAGGGTGGATCGTAGATCCTGAGGCATTTCTCTTTTTCTATCACATATCAATTATTGTCATCTCGTATGGGGCAACACAACCAGCTCAAACATCAACATTTTATTCCTTTTGCAAAAGAAAGCCGTTCGAACGATTTTAAATGCTCCATTCGATGCACACACGGACCCTATTTTTGACCAGTTAAATATCATACCATTAAAGGCAGTGTACAATACAATTTTGCAAAAACGGTTTTGAATAGAAAGAAAGAATAGCATGGGTTTTCTAGAGCAATTGTCAAGGCTCACATTAAATTCAAGCACGTTCAGTACACGTCACAAAGAAACCTGGCATGTTCCACATTGTAGAACAAATTATGGAAAACAAATGCTACGTCATGCCTTACCATCTTTGCTAAACTCTCTTCATTAACTGCCATATTTCCCCTCCTGAAGGATCTGGTTGTGCCGATCATACATCTCATTCGCTATTGTGTTTTAAATGAACATGCATTTTATGTTAAAAGTACAAGGCGAAGCATTTTTGAACTTTTGTATATTCATTAGTGAATACTTCTTATGCTCGTATGTTTACTATGTATTTTTGTGTATTTTTGTGTTGAAGGTGTATAGCGACGCGTTTCAAACTTTGTATATAAATTTGTTCATTGTTTTCGGATGCAAGTGTTTTAAATTATCTCTATTTCTTACTGTGCGTGTGTGTACATAAATCTGTTCTTGCATTGCATTTTTGATCTTGCCCGCCAACTGTTTGTTGCGAAAGAAAAGGGGCACAGACCTTGTCAAGCCGTAATGTGGCTTTTTGTCTGTGTCCCTGCTATCTGTACAATGTATAGATGCGAAATAAAGTTCAAGTTCAGTTCATGGTAGATAGCAGGGTACGTGATCGAAGCTCTAAGGGCATCGAAAGGGAACACAGCACCTCCACCAATTTGCTAAGGCATTTATTAGCCGGCAACCAGCGATCATGTGCTATGGCGACTGTCACGGACAAGCACAGACTCACAGCGCGAGTGGCGTCGTTTTTGGGTAGCCCCACAAGAAAGTACTCCAGAGGTTCGACCCAATTCAGAGTTCAGAGACTTCGCTACAGTATATATATATATATATATATATATATATATATATATATATATATATATATATATATATATATATATATATATATATATATATATATATATATATATATATATATATATATATATATATATATATATATCACTGAAGCCAGTGAGTGCTCTAGTATTTTCCTCTCAATCCGTAAGTAAATTTGCTAGACTGTGCTCAAACTGTAAGATAAGATATCAGACTGCTGACAGCAATTTTGTAGAAGGTCCACTTTAGACTTCGTGATATTATGTGGGGGAAAATTTTGCACAACGAGACAGATTTCTCAATGATACTGCGAATTCACTGTCAAAACGGTAACTCATGATAAGCGCAACTCCTACTTGTGAAAATAAGAGCAGCAGTCAAGAATAGCCTCATTTTCTAATAAAATCGACCAGTCATTGGCAGCGCCGACGTTATAAACCTCCTTCGAACGGTCGAAGAGCGAAAGTTAAGCAACATGGCAGAAGAAAGCGCGTCTTCTTTCCTTTATTTAAAAATTGCGTGTCTATACTCTAACTGAGCGCTCGTATTATTATGCTTTGAGAAGTTTGAAAACCTTTAAAAGTCAATAACCAAGAACTTTAATGTCACACAATCCGTGATGCGGCTTTTTGAAAGGTTCCTACCTCAGTGTTTCGCAGTATGTTGGAGAGCTGATAATCAACTTTATAGCTTTTCTTGTGACATACTAATTACCCTTGAACCCAATGAGTGAATATCTTTCGAATTTATGATACTACAAATAACCGCGTGTATTTATTTTGTTTGTATACTCTTTAACGACACTGGTCCCGTCTGTAGGAAGACATCAGTCTCAGAATCTCGCTGCTTTGCCTTAACGGCTATATTTGTAGCACTACCAATCTTGAAGCCAGTGGTTGTATTCCCGTCCAAAGCAGCCACATTTCGATAGGGCGCCGTATAAGAAGACCCGGTCAGTAAGGTTAAGCGCGCGTTAAATGATCTTAGGTGATCAGCATAAAAGGACCGTGCATTACGACATGCCTCATAATCATATCGTGGTTATGGCAAGTGAAAACTTCGAATTTATATTTACGACGTACAGAGCTACGATCCTTCAGCTCTGTCGTGTGTCGCAGAAACAAAATCATCAGAATCGAGAAGCACCACGTGCTCTCATCACGTTCTCCATCATATCCGTCCTCTTTTTCCCCTTCTGCTTCACTCGCAGGACACGGGCGCCCATTTGTCCGGCGTGGGATGCAGTGATGCGTGATGAAACAAGCACAGATAGAGATGACGAAATAAAGGGAGAGAGACGAACAAGCAAGCACATAGAAAGTGAGAGAAAGAGAGAAATTTCTGACGAGGCGGGACTTGAATCCGCGTACTCACGAACTCATGATCCGAAGGCGAGCTTCGTAACCACTCGGCTATACAGGAATGCGAACCGTGCATAGCCAACCGTGCAGAGTATAGCAATGACGTGGGAAAGCAAATTGAGTGTGAGGAGGGGAAATGCGAGAGTGAGAAGAAAGAAAAAGGAGAAGGAAAAAGGAGTACACAGAGATAGAACAACATAGAAAGCTAAAAAGAAAAGTGGTGAGAAAGAAAGGGAAGGATGCAACAGTTGGCGCAACACCAGGGAACGAGAAAGGCAACGTCGGTTGCGCGAAGACCGCGAAGCGATGGAAGGCTTACGCCAACGACGTAGATCTGGGATAGGGGTGAGCGCTTGGTTTCAGCACAAGTTTCTATCACAGGAGTTTGGACATTTGTGTCGTGTATGTGTGACTGTCTTTGGCTTAACCTGTCTGCCCTGAAAATCAACGGAGAAGCAACCGAGCATTACCCAACTAAAGCCTGCATTAACGGCCTAGAATCAAGCTATAGACAACCCTCATCACCTGATTAAAGTATAGAAACAGCCAATAGGAGCTATTAGATTTTAGTCGTCCGAATCATCCAGTTTCACTCAGTCATGCCTTGCAGGACTTAGTGCAAGCGTCGCCAACATTTTTTATTTGTTTAGCAGTCGGCATCATTACTACATCTTTTCGTCATTACAAAAAGATAAAAACAAAGGTAACAATGGTAACACCTAAATTACTGTTCCATCAGCCCCTAAGTGAATATCTACCTGATCGAATTAACCAAGTAGAAAATTTTATAATAAAAAAATGACATTAGATAAATTTTATGCGTACATTTTTGTTTCTTTTCTGCAATATTGTCTTTCGTTGGATAAGCATAAGTGAAATCGATGCTGAAGTCGTGGGTGTCTCGTTTGCTGCGTCCAATCAACTCGTTTGTCCCGTGCTATGCCAGGAGAGAATTGTGACGCGTCATCTAACCACACGTCTTGGCCCAAGGTGGTTTAGTAAAGAAATAATGTACTGTCCCCATTTAAATGAGACTATTCAACTAATACAATGTTACAATACGCTAAGTCTTCATATGCTTTAAATTCTTGAGATATAGAAACATTCCAAACTTTGAGTCTGAGTGCATTTCTTCTATTTTATTCATATTTGAATCAACAATTCAACATTTCGTTTTTTAATACAATGGGTATAGACGCTAAGGACATACTACAATGCAAGCAGAAATTCGGCTTTTAGTTGTTTTTGTGCAAGACATTTTTCCCCTTTGTCACTGGCTAAATGAAGGAATAGATCAACTTAGCTCTGAGTTCACTGTGTGAGCGTACCCACACACTGTTGAACAAGACTAGGCGTTAAAACATATCAGCATGTAGTTTTTGACGTGGTGCCGCGTCCTGTCTCTATGGAGAAAAAGAGTTTTCAGCTTCGCATAGCCGCGTGCTCCCTCTCTATATGACGAGGGCGCGATGCTTCATCTGAAAATCCCATGCTCTGACACGCTGCAACGCGTACGTGTACACGGGTCTTAAAGCGTTCAAGCGCAAGGCTCATGCCTGCATTGGAAGTCAGAGCTTAGTCTTAAATCCGGCTAAGTCCATTCAGAGGTGCGTCAGTATTTTCCAAGTCGCTTCACCACTTTTGCAGCGAACTCGCCTTTAGCTCACAGGTGGCGTTTATTCATACGCGTGTGGGGCGATCATACGCCGATAATTGCGAACATTGTCATCGATCAACAGCCTGCTGCTTGTTCCCAGTGCAAAACAAAGGTCACTGTCATGTTCCGCCAGTCAAGCCGGTCCCCACATTTATGCGGCTATACGATATAACCCAAACTTCTGAATCTCATCTGCCGACCTACATTTTATTCTCCCTTCCACGCGTTTGCCTTCTCTTGGAATCGAGACTGTTACACATGACGACCAGTGGCTACCTTGACCACTAGCGGCCATCTTGGTTGTATCGACTACGTCCTACATGCCAGCCATGCCCATTTATGTTTCTAAATTTTGACTAAAATCTACTTGAAACCCCTTTCTTCCATGGTTTACGCTGCTCTCTTCCACGTTTCTATTCCGTAGGTAGGTACAGGTAAGATGCAGCGTTTCTATTCCGTAGGTAGGTACAGGGATAGCGATAAATTATCTGTCATGAATACATTCCGTATTGCAGGGAACGTACGCGCTGACGCATCACTTCCCTTGCTCGCGTAAAAGAGAGCCTGTAACAGCAGCGATATCGGTGATAACGAAAACGATCCACACGCAGGGTCGTCGGCTCTCTGAGCTGTCGCGCATAGCTCCGGCAACAGCCAATGAGAAGCGTGATACCCATGGCACGTAGCCCTTCAAAAATCTATCCACTGGCCCCATCTCCAGTGTCTTCCCCATGCCGCTACCGCTTCCTCAAGGCATCGGTAGGGCTTCGCGAAAACCGGTGGCAGGCTGCGGAGGCGTGCGTGTAAACGCACTGTTTCTGCGCGCACCACCAGCTCCTCGGAGGAGCTTCGCCTTCATCCGGGCCTCCTCCGACGCGGCGCAACCCGCCTCGCGATCCATCTTACTCGGCCGGCAGCAATCTCTTCGGGAGCGCGCGCATACACACAAGCCGGAAACTAAGGGATGCGGGGGGTGCTTGCGTGAAATAGGAAGATGTTTTCGCTGGCCCATTTATATTCGGAGCGGCGTGTTGTGACTAGTGGCGATATCCCTTTGTTGTTGCCCCGTTCGCTTTTAGACTTTGTGAGGACCACCATGCATGCACCGGGAGAGCTCGTCAAAGAACTTCGAGATTGTTTCTTCGCGATTGCCTCACTCGACGGACAGACGTAGTGCGAGCGCGGCGGACCGCAGGTTTTCAGACGCGGCAAGGAAGGCTCAGTAAATGTTGTGGAGCGGAGGAAGAGGAGGCTGTGCTGCTGTTGTGTTGGCTCTGGCACCGCCCCCGGGCACAGCTGGTCCAAGCGGAGAGCAGGCTGGCCAGAAAAGCGTGGTGGGTCTTGCTTGGGCTGCTCTGATGCCCGTAATTGGAAGACGCGCGCAGCTGACGCGCGTCCTTTATTCCGCCGCGAAGGGTGGCGAAAGTTGAAGATATTGTGACGAGAGAAACATATCGACCGCCGCCTCGCCGTGGTGACTGTCTTGTGCTAACAACGCTACCCTCGTCGCAAGACACTTTGCGGTGGCGAGATTAAACACTGTCTTGTCCCTTGAGGCGGCCCGCAGGCAATTAAAGACCCAGCTAGCTGATTCAATTTTAAAAGTACTCGCCTGAAATCTGGAAAACGGTGGTGAAACTGTTGCGAGGCCGAAAATAAAAGAAAAAAAAACATGTACCATGAGCAGCTTCAATGTAATTCTCTTCTCTACGTGCCTTAGTATCTCATTCATTAACAACGCTAGCCCAGTATTTTCATGCGCACGAATTTAATGCGTTATCTTTCTCTCTCTTTCTCTAGATACACCTATAAACAACTTTCGTTCCCGTTTTCTTTTCTCTTGCAATACAATTGTGGCGGGCAATGTATTCCGCAACCTCACTGCCACTAGAGGCTACTTAAGGAGTTAAATATTTATCAAATTACTTCGCAATTGTGGGAAGGAAAGAAAGAGCACATCTTGAATAACTTCCACAAAAGGATATGCATGACTGAATCTACTACATCGAAAACAAATATATCGAAGTGTTCTTCATATCGCACTATTTTAGAGCACGACAACAATGCTTTAACATCAATGAATAAAAAGAAACTATGGCAACAATGAACAAACACAGTGGGCACACTTTATATACCACGGGCAGTGCAAAACACCCAAAGAAATTTCCTTTGATTTGCAATGAGTTCGATTTATCTCGTCATAGGGGGTTTTTCCGCATGCCTCTGTAAGACTGAGTGTTGTGATTAGGAAGAGGTTGCTCTTAACGAGTACAAGCTACGCCCTGTCGCAATGTACTTTCTCCCGTGATTCATCGTGGCCCGTCGGACGCTGTCACCGCTCGCCTATCTGCAATTCTCCGCTCCCTCTGGTAATGTCATCGTGGCCTTGTACGGAAAAACTCGCCGTTTTCCGCAAACTTAGTCACAATAAGCATATTAAAACATGCAGTGAAGAATTCTCCCATTCCTGCTGCGCATACCATCCTAAGAAGCACGCTGAGTACGATACTGAAGAACAAGGCCAAGGCAGACTGATGGCTATCGGCGCCTGGCGAGTACACAGTTGCGAAGAAAGATCTTGAGGAGCTGCTTACGTTGGTGATGTATTTTATTGCATATAACACGCCACTGCATATAATCCTCCACAACCCGCCGCTACATACAGCTAGAAATTAAAAAAAAATCAAATGGTCGAGTAGTGATGTAAAGCCACATTTAGTGCAAGTTCCGGAGTACATTTACCTATAGTCAACAATGTGAACCACTTTCAGGCCTCGGACTACATTGAATGCGTTGTGGTTTAATGCATCACTACTGTAAAGAAACACCCTGAGGATGCGCTTCAATTTTCCGTGGGGACAAAACATCGTCCATTGTTCGAGTTTATTTTTTTTTGTATGCTGCTAACTGCCAAAAGCATTCGTCTCTTCGCACAATCAGGAAGCTCAAAGCAGCTGCCAACTTGTTATTCCCAAGCGTCTGCTTTGTCGCCGGAAACAGTATGCGTTCCACTCGTCGATAGGGGAAGCTTTCTGATTAATCCGGCGACCGGAAACAATGCCTGTCTGCCTTTTGTACTAGCAGCTGCCAACCAGTTTTTTTTCTAGTTTGACATGATCCGTAATAATGAAAGGTAACAACTGTTTGAAAAAAGGCGAGCAAGTTAATAGTCCGCTGTAATCCCGTTGTCATCTTACGCTCACTTTGCAGAAACGGGATAACTTCTCACATTACACACAGTAACAAGAAGAATTCAGTAACTTATCTCTACATTAGAAATTGAGGAAAAAAACAAAGCTATCTGTATACGAGCTTAGCAAGCAAGATCTTTCACGTATTAAATGCACAAAATTATAAAACAGCACAGTTGCAATCACCAAGAATTACTTTGCTTTTTCTTATCTCATTTTCCGACAATGCGCTGGTAATTTTGCTTTGTTATTTCTTTGAATATTTTCGGCAGCTACATTTCCTTCTCAATGGTATAAGTTCACACACTCTCCTGCAAATTTGCCCCAATGAAACGAAGCGAGAACAAGAAACGCCGAAAATGGTCAGCGTTTTCGCAGCACATTTCTGCAGTAAGTTACGTACGATACGACTAAAGTGTTTCAACATACCAGGTATGCCTGAAAGCTGCAATCAAAGCTATTAATGACGCAGCACACAAACTCAAGTTTAGCACTAGAGGGCAGGATTTCACTGTGGCCAAGCGAAAGGGAGAGCTCAGGCAAAAGTGGGCTTCCACGTAATGTGATGTTACCGGCAGATACACAATTAATGGCGAACTAAGTGGAGTTATAGTGTATACGGGTTCATTTTGAAACAGTACTAAATGATGCTGCACGCCCGCAGCCTTTTTGTCATGCACAACTGTTGCGCGTGCATGTTCATTTTTTTCTTTTTTCCTTTCTTTTTCTGTTTCTGTTTCAATAAAGCACTCAATTGTTAATTAGCGCTAGTGTTGTCAAGTCTTCTTTTGTCTTTTGCCCTGTTTCAAAATGTTAATATTTTAAGCCGTAGCTTTACCACCATTCGCATGTGCGCTCTATCACTTGTGCTTTTTTCCCGAATAATAATTTAAAAAGGGTGGATTTTTCATTTTAACGACCACAGGCCATGAAAAAGTGCTACGAATTAGTTATGAATCTCAGACGTTTTTTTTTTTTTTTGTCCTTGAAGTAAATCACTCGCCACACTGAAATTGAACTTGCATGCTGAACTGTACAACTCAAAACTCACTGAGGTAGGCAGTAACAATATTTGATGATAAATGTTTCGAAGCATTTCATCGTGCAGCTGACTGATGTCCCATAAATAAGTCCCTTTCTCTTAAATTCGACTGGTTTATATCACCTCAGTTTGCTGCCATTGGCGGCCTGCTTGATGTCCGTTGAAATATAAGTGTTTTCCGGAGTAATTATAGCATAGGTCCTCGTCTCGATTTTGTTCAATATTTTCATTAGCGACCAAACCTTTAATAATTAGCATTGCCTCTGTTTCGTGGATATTGGGTTTTTGACCGTCAAAAACAATATGGATCAAATATTACTGCAAAGTGATCTATGTCTCGAGGTGCGAATATAAGCTTGCTCCAGGCAAAATAACCATCCTCGTTTGAGTTTTACAAGTATGCTTCGCTTAAGGTGAGAAGTTCGTGAAAAATGGAGGCAAAAGTACGAGACGTTGACAGGGCACTTGAAGTCGTGCACTATTACCAACTTGTCGTAGTTGTCTACAAACATCATAAGGGAATTCTTATCACCGCAGAGGTGTTCTCTCAACCGTAAAATCTCCTCGTTTGAGCGTTCTTTCAAAACTTGAAGCACATGACTCAAAAACCCCTCTGACCTAAAGAAGTAACTTTTTTTTTCTTTTCCCTTCATAGAATTGAAAACTATCTTATGAAACATTCGTTAGAAGCAACCTTAAATTTGTCTCCCCTATTTTGAGTCCCACCACTTATGAACTAATTTGCTATTTTCAACATCACTTTTTAGGTTACCGTTTCTACAAAACCATGTTTGAATAGAACCCTTTGTTTATGTTTTTCCTTTACGGAGGTGTAAATATCAACAATCATAATTGTCGGGGTTTAACGCCCCAAAGTCACGATGAGATTACGACAGACACCGTATTGTAGAGCTTTGAAAATGCTGACCATCTGGATATCTTTAACGTGCACCTAAATTCAAGTACATCGGTCTCTTGCATTCTCGCCTCCATCGAAAAGGCGGCGGCCAGGGCCGGAATTTGATTCCGCAACCTGCGCGTCAGCATCGAGCACCTTAAGCACAAGACCACAGCGGCGGGTGAGGTGTAAAAGGTGTGAAGATTGCCCGATAAAACGGTTTACTTCTTTGTCAATATTACCCTTTTGTTTAAATTTTCTACACAGGCTGTAGCTATACCAAATATCACTTATTCAAATTGGGTTCATTTTTTCCGCTAGCTTTTTACTTCTTTATCTGAAAACCTGCTAGGATTTTGTCATCTGTTGCATTTGCTTTAATGCGCGTCCTTTCTGTCATTCTTTTCCCCTCATTTAACCGTTTCATGTAGATCGCTGCAAAAGCTTATAAGAGTAAACTAAGCGTTATAAATCATAAAATGTATACGTGCAAATCCTAGAATTCAGTGCTTTCTTCACGAGGTCTAACAACATCATTGCCATGCCACGTAAAGTTTTTCTGGAACAAGGATAAAAAATGCCGTGAAAGAGGAGAAATGTGGATGGCACTGAAAAGAACGATTCGCAATGTTCTATCTGTGAACACAGCCACCGAAGCAACACCACAACCACTGTCTGGGGTAGAAATGAAAAGCGAGACAACCAACAGTGTGAAGACGGGCGCCCACATGGGCGTCCATATACGCCAGCATGGCGCCGACAAGGCGGGAACATTGTGCCCTCAAGCGTGTGCCGCGCGGGTCACCCTCTAGCCGCAGCACATCGGCGATCACCCACCCGCCGTGGCGGCGTACGACGTCAACGACAGGAGGAACCACGACGGGACTGGCCGCTTCTTTATGCTTCCCCTTTTCGGTGAAGAATTCGCGCGTTCGTTGCCCGCGGCAAGAGACCCGGTCGATGTGATTTCATAGAGAATCATAAAGTGGCGGACATTTGGCGACAGAAGATAAGGGGGATGACGTTCACGGGGGGCGCAGAGTGCGTCGTCTTTTTCGACAGCCGTAGCCGAAGCAGTGGCGGGCCGCCCAAGACGCAGGGGCTGGGCAAGAGGGTGGCACAGCGCACTCTCGTTATTCGGAGGCGGCGGCGGCCGCTATCGCCCGAAGGAGGCCGTAAAAGAAAGGCGACGCTGACGGACGTAGACGAGGCGCCTTGTGTTGCGCGAGCCGCGTGAGAGGCGAGCATTTGGAGACTCCGTGGTGCGCGCAGCGCTAGTGCCGAGGACGGTCATTTCTTCTCGCCGCTGCATTGTGGGTGCGCCGAAGATGACCGCGCCGGTGCCTTGTTACCACGTTATGTTGTGGCAGTTGTCCGTTCTCCCTATTATGAGCTTGTCAATCTGCGCCCTGCGACGCCGGTCCATTGACCGTCGACGGCAGCAACGAAAGCGGTGATATCGACCAGCCCTTTAGGAAAAGTGCGTATAAGACCACCCACTCCCGCGCTTTTCTCTTATACGCGTCCGTATTACACTACATAAAATACGGCGCGAGCTCTTGCGTTCGGGCGTTTGAACAACTAGGCGATAAAATGTGCGTGGAAGCGAGAGAAGGGTTAGGGTTATTACGTCTATGTGACGTGTTTACGGCGGCCAAAACGCGTCGAAACTTTTTTGTTTTGTTTCTTTTTGACTTAACACTAGGATAATGAATTCTATGAACGTCAGCATGGCCAAACCTTCCATCACCAGACTCCAACAACTGATAACTATTGCTGGACACAATGATTTCTAGTTAGTAGTTCATCTTGTTTCGTTATTTGCTTGCTGTTGCTGACGAATAGAAACCTATATCGTCCTCTTCATGAAGACGACTACATCATCACTCAGCGGCCTGTTTAAACATCAGGAAGTCCTGCTAGTATGCCCAAAGAAAGGTAGGATTCACACACAATAATAGTTTGTTAATTATTGTTACAACTAGTACGTCGTCTATATTTTAAGATTATGCGATATAGTTTGTATGTTCTTTATTCTAGCACTTCTTTTTTTTCACGATTAGCTCAAAAAGTTTAGTTGAATTTTTTTTCGGACCTAAATACTGCTTCTATACGCCTAGCTTTTTCTTTTTGTATATATTAAACACACAGAACAATATTCAGATGCAACTGTGCTCTCAACCACTTTGAACACGCATCCGCATGCCTTCAACCACGAATACAAGCGCTTACTTAACGGGTGTCCATACATTTATTTCTTTGCTTCGAAACAAGCAGAACACCGTCAATGTCGAACTGAAAACTTCGCGCACAAAAATGCTCCTCGGGCCGCGCCACTACCGACACCACTCCCTCTTGCTATTCAGGCGAGAGATCCGCAGAGCGCGCCTGTCTTTTGAGGCATCGTCGGCTCTCAGTGACAACGTTAGAGTCAACCACTCAAACGGGCCAACTTTTTTACGAAATATCACAAACTCATTTGGTTTCAGCTTACTATTATTTGCGTTCAATGAATGACATCTATGTAATATGCAGATCCAATAATTATTAGTGTATCATTAGGTGATATACAGACGACGGTTTTAAAGGCATGGACTACATTGGCACGGTTGGTCAATAATAATAGTGTGAGCAGACATGTGCGTGGTACATAAAAAGACTGCGACTTAACAAATTGTGGAATGGTAAGAGTATAAAAAATAAATAAATAATTAAATGCAAGTTTTATATTAATCAAGTTAACCTCGTCTAATCAACATTTTCTATAGGCGAAAACAAGAGAAATTAAATCAGCAGCTTAAGACCTTAGAAGAAAAATAATTCTTCACTCAAAGAACGAAAGAATAAGGGAAAATGATTACATCTTTAAAACCACAATACATGTGCGAACTCAAGCCCTTAGCGTATACGCATTCGTTTTGCTTTAAAGATTTCAAATTTTAATTGCTTTGTGACTACATAAGCAAAAAACCAACAAGCCTTCCCGTGTTCTTTAAGCCCAAGAAACTTACGGTCATTTTACTGGTTCGCGCAACATTGGCCAAATTTGAAATTGTTTCTTCTCATTTATGAAAACACGGTTTTCAAACCCTGTCAGTTTTATTGCATGAGAACTCGTTAAAATTTTCAGTTCCAACATTTGCCGTGATTGGGCACTCAAAAGGCACATGCAGCCCTGGAATTATAGCATTTTAGTATATTTATTTTGATTTACAGGACATATAGACATTTGTAGTTCTCAATAAGGAAAACAACAGAATATCAATAAAGAAGGGTGCAAGGCAGGGAGACAATTTCTCCAATGCTAGTCACTGCATGTTTACAGGGGGTATTCAGGACCCTAGACTGGGAGGAGTTAGAGATAAAAGTTAATTGAGAGTATCTTAGTAACCTGCCATTCGCTGATTACATTGTCTTCATGAGTAACTGAGGAGCCGAATTATAGCTCATGATTACTGAACTTACGGAAAGCAGAAAAGTATGTGTGAAAATTAACATGCGAAAAACTTATGCAATGTTCAACAGTCTAGGCAAAAAACAGCACTTTGCGATAGGTGGAGAGACGCTGGAAGTTTTAAAAGAATATCTCCATTTAGGACAGGTAGCAACTATGGAGCCGAACCCTGAGGGTTAAATATTTAGAAGAATAAGAATGGGGTGGATCACATTGGGCAAGTACTCTCAAATCACGAATGGTAATCTTCCACTAACCCTCAAGGATACGTATATGAACAGCATCTTGCCAGTACTCACCGACAGAGTAGAAACCTGGAGGCTTACAAAAAGGGTTCAGCTTAAATTGAGCGTGACGGAGCGAGTGATAGAGAATAAAATTATAGGTGTAACCTTAAGCGACAAAAAGATAGCAGAGTGGGTCAGGGAACAAACTGGGGTTAAGGACATCATAGTTGAAATCAAAAAGAAGAAATGCACATGGGCCGGGCACGTAGCACATAGGCAGCATAACCGCTGGTCTTTAAGGGTAACTGGCTGGATTCCCAGAGAAGGCAAACGCACGTAGTGGAGACAGAACGTTGGGTGGGCCGATCAGAATAAAAAGTTCTCAGGTATAAAATGGCAGCACAAAGCACAATTCCGGGTTGATTGGTGAACTATGGGAAAGGCGTTTGCCCTGCAGCGGGCGTAGTCACGATGATGATGATGATATTGATGATGATGAGGATGATGATGACGACGACGACGGCGACGACAATGATGATGATGATGATGATGATGAGCATTTTTAAAAATATGACGTATACGCCATTTCCGTTGAACTAATGGGTGTGAAAGCTGGCTAGTTGGTATTCCATATTTTTAAAGCTGAAGCGCAAGAAAAGATAGCAGATGAAGGGAACAATGAGGGCAAGTGCTCACTTCAAACTTAATTGATTTCGGGGGGGTTTAGCGTCAAAAAATCGCCATATGATTATGAGAGACTCCGTAGTGGAGAGCTCCATAAATTTCTACCATCGGGGGTTCTTTCCAACTTCTAACTATAGTTTTATTGAGAGACACCAAGAATATATACCTATCACATACCCAGCATGCCTTTGCATTCTGCGCAATGAGTCACCAGGGAACCGCGAGAGCACCCTCTCCTTTTTTTTTTACTTACTGGTTGTGTTCCAGTAATCACGTATTAAGGCATCTGCCTGTCGGTCTGACGTAACTTTGACCGCCTGTCAAAGATACGCTATACGCCACACTCCTCACACATTTATTAAATTTCTTTCGGTGCTTAATTTTACACTCCTTAGGAGAGCTTTCCAACGAGCTGGTTCTTCAGCATAACCGCGACAACTTTCTAGGCGCAAAAAACACCACCGATACACCGGTCTTCTGACCAATCTTTTTTAGATTTAGTGAAATTCCGTGCAAGTATAGGATCACAGCCACCTTCTTAAACATGGCTGCCTGAAAATCAGGCACTGATTTTCGAGTCCTTACGCAGTTTTTTTCTTATACGGATACCAGCAAGAGGCTAGAATACCCAGCTGCCGTCAAACGAGCTATCTTCCCTCTGAAGATATCATGCGTTGAATGCTGGCATGACTTGGTTAGTGCATTCTGCAAACCAGAACAAAAAATACCACACTTGACCAGCTTGCTATGTGCTGAGTGTACTGAGGCGAAAGGCAACAATTTTTTTTTCAACGAGGTTCGCAGCTCCAACACAAGTGGCTACTCTAAAATGAAAGCCTTAGGTCCCAGAACCTCAGGGATCCATTCCCGGGATTCTTGTACGTCAGATTGAGTGGCTTTAAGCAGTATTTGAACAGAGTTAATGCCTGCTAGAAGAAAGATCCATAAGGTATATCATCACACGGAAATAAAGTCAAATTATCATCAACAAAACAGAAGCATTTTTTATAGTTATCTGTTACACACGTTCCTGAACTTTCCTATTTATGTGTTCCAAGAACAGGTCTATAAGCAGTTGAGCCATACAGGAACCAATATACATGCTATTTTTTTGCAGCAAAACACCACCGTTCTAGTTGGCATATGTAGACATACCATACAGTTTTAGCACATCAAGTAAATCAAAAACAGCAATGCCACACTAATTCTGAAATGCTACCACACTAAATTAACAAATTACTTCTTCTATGACATCAAAAAGAGCTTCGTGAGGGATCAAATAATATAAATCTTTAACTCGATAAACATTCCTTTGTAAGGAAGGCTGGGATGCTCACTGAAGTGCTTGATAATTTCTGAGAATTTTTTGTTTACCAAAAAGGGGTCATTGACACAGCAACTTTAAGTGACTTTACAAACCCAAAGCAATCAGCTTTCGCCATCTGGCTTTTTCATAAATTAATTGAAAAGGGGTTATAACTTTGCAATTTCTAGGGGAGAAAAACATTTCCAGGTCTATCTTTTCTCTCTTGTCAAAAGACTGGATAAGTGTACTGAGGCTCAGCCTCTTTAACAAGTCTTTGACTTTGCGCACAGCATCCTTCAATTTTCTATCGGGGTACCGATTGAAGACAGAGTCAATAGCAAATTCTGCTTTACCCATGAAAGTCCCAAGACACAAAAGTCGAACCCACCTAACGATAGTACTGGTCTCATCAATGAGGCAGCGGTGTTATAAAATCGAAGATGCGTGAGCAAGCCATCCATTGCACTTACCAAAAAAAAAAGAGAGAACTAGGTTACTTCAATTCACCTGCACGTGGTTTTTCTATGTAAATTCTCTGCTGCTTAGTTTTATTTTGTCTTCGTCTTTGTGCATTGATTGATATGGTTGTGATGTCTTGTGACAGATATATATTCTTGGTGCTTTGCAATAAAACTTTAGTTGGAAGTTAGCGCTTGTCCTCATTGTGCCCTTCGTCCGTTGTGTACATTTTCTGGCACTTCAGCTTTAAAATTATGAAACCAATGGGATCTCGCCAAGCACGACGCGCGCTTTGATTCGGAATACCAGCAAAGAATGTTACCGAATAAATGGTATAGCCACAGCAACATATGCTGTCTGAGCGCGCACGTTGTTGCTTATTTCTTTCCCTTACGACACGAAGATGCTCCTGTGTAATTTTCAAAGCGCACAAGAACAAAACGGAATACGTTTGGTGAAAATACTCTGCTCACTCCGGCTCTATCCGAGGCTTCCCTAGCCTATGGGCCTATCAGAGCGGCGTCAGACGGCCGGCGCGTTTCCTCTTCGCTTCAGTCGCCGTCTTCAGCTGACCTCGCATGCTTTCGGGTGCACATAGAGCACACGTCGCACGGAACTATGTCCTTGATTTGGACATTATACGGAACCTTACGGTGAAGGCGACAGCAAAAATGCGCCACCCGTATATTTATTGTAACTTTGAGGAAGCGTTCTGGGCCACTATTCCGCTAAAAGATTCAAATTTTGTTAAACTTACCATTCCTGATTGCTGATAAAACTACTTAACATTAGGTATTGTGCAGTATTCCATTTTCGCAATGTCTTCTGATAATACAGTGATACGTTGGTTAGAAACAGTGGTATTGAACCTAAGGTGCCACGTGATATTTTTAACGCCTAGTCGTAGTCACAACGCTTATTTTAAGCTAGCAAAAGTCGAGAGTGGTAAAAATATATGAAAGCTTACTAAGACTTACGTCACAATTCCTTTTTTTTTCTGAAGCCAACATATTTTCCTGTCAAAATTAAGATTTATTTTGCTGCTGCTTGCACCCAAACGGCCGAATAGCTTTTGGTCAATAGTAACTATAGTCTGTGGACACGCCTCGCTGAAGTTCTCTAATACAATCGCAAATGTGTCTGAAGGCATGCCTACGCGCATACGCTATGAGTTCATTTGATCCGACTTCACCTGTACCGCGGACGTGAAGAAAATGCATTTTCTTCATTGCAGTCCTTTGATCCTATTTATAAGATGCAGCAGAGATTGAAGTCGACTTCTCCTTGAGCCGAGGTATAAACAAAAGGTCTGGCAAAATGGAGAGCCATGTAAGGAAGCGAGAGCGTGGGTCGAAGTTATCGAGGGTAGAGATGTATTGTGGTACGGTTGCGCTTTAGTTGTTTACGAAGCGAAGGGCAAAATAGAAGAGCTGTCTAAACAGAAGCATATAAGGTGTAAGACCGTCATAGGGATGTGAATACGCTTGAAATAAAAGATTGATGGATGTCTGAGATGCAAAGAGGAGATCGCGCGCATATCGACAATCTAGGAAATGCTACCAACGACAACAAAAAAGGCATGTTAAGAGCAAGATAAATATGGCATCAAAAAGCACCAAAGGTAGCTAACTCTGAAAGGCTTCGAAAGGCAGCAATAGTTTGGCCATCACCTTTTCTACCTCATCGCATAAAGGAGAAAAAAAGTTTAGAGATTCTTCTATTAAAATACATTTCAACATGCACCGCCAATTCCCATTTCTTCTTTCGAAAGACGCCAAGCACTGCCACGGAGACCTAGCCGCTATCTCGCCGACGCGTACTGTCCTGTAAAGCGTGCTTTGTGGCAATAAGGTGCACCGTGTTAGAAAGCATCCCATTTTGTTGTAGGCATGAATACTGTCGCCTGCACTCGGGTGGCCACCGAAAAAAAATAGAATAACAAAAAAATGAAAAATGTCGCGTTATTTTGCTCAACTATTACACAATATTCTCAACTTACCAAAGAAGTATTACTGCAATCGATGCAATAGAATTAGTTCGTTCTTGTGTATTTAGCGTGACGAATAGCTCCGTGGAAAGTGGCTAGGTAAAAAGGGAAATTATTTGAGCATTAACATACCAATGAAATTTCATGAAGAAGCACTTCATTCGAGACGAGCTTGAACTGACATCTATGATGATACATACAGATGAGGAAATTATCAAAATGATAAAGAAAGACAGGTCAAGTTCACAAAAAAAAATCAGTGACTGCGCTTACACTGACTCCCTTTCACGCTGGAAGCGGCCACCTGGCCGTGACACAGACATTATTAAGAATTACGCCCGGAATACAGCTTCGGTTGAGAAACATGCACAATTTCTGTCCCATGGCAACGGTGGTCGGAGGGAGCCTGAAGGGGTCATATACGGACGTTTCTTCAATGACCATGTAAGCTCCCATAAAAGGACCCATGAATTTTTCGCATAAGCCGGGAACGCACACGGGAGATCATAGAAGAACTTCGACTCTTAAAAAAAGGGTGATAGCATGGTGAGTTGAGTCGTAGTGAGACTTGCGAACTTCCTGTGAAATTGTGGTGTTAATTCGGGCCAGATGATGGCAGTGCACGAGGCAAGACAAAAATTGTCCGGATCAGCCTGCTGAGGCAGCAGGAACCGAAAAGAACCAGACGTCCAAAGTTACGCTTGAATAGTGGCCATATACCAGATAATAAGGAGAAAGCCGGTGATGCGTTGCATAGCTGTATTGTGGGCGAGCGTCACGACTGGCAGAGTGGCGTTCCATTTCATGTGGTCTAGATTTCCGTACATGGCAATCATGTCCGCGAGGGTACGGTCCAAGCCTTCGGTCAAGCCATTTGTCTGCGGATGCTAGGTAAAAGTTATGTCGTGGATGGCATTGGTGGTGCGCAGAACCTCGACAACAATAGAGGAAAGCAAGACCTTGCCGTGGTCGCTGAGAAGAACACGTGGAGCTTCATCGCGTAGAAATATGTTACGCATAAAAAAATGGCGACTTCAGGGGTTGTACCAGCTTGTAGCGAGGCTGTTTCCGCGTAACGAGTCATATGGTGAACAGCTGTCACAATCAAACGAATGCCATTGGAGGTCACAAGGAGGAGGCCGTACATGCCTATTCCGATGACTTCTAATGGCAAAGCGGTACAAGTAAGAGCTTGCGGAAAGAAACAAGAAGCAGTAGTTGGTTGTTCGCGCTGTTAACATTGGCCACGTGAGGCAACATACTTGGCAATGGCTTATGAGAAACCAGGCCAAGTTCAGCGATCGCATATTGTCACGAGGTTGTGAAACACGCAGCACTTGAGAGGAAGCACGCAGGAGTCAGGGCGGTGTCAGGCGAACTGTTTATTGGGCGAACTTGTGCCCAGCAAAACGGGGCCAAACACAACTCATAGCAACAGCGGCGTGAACAGTCGTCGGCCGACGGAAAAAAAAGAAAAGACGCCCAGTGGCGCACTGCGCCGGCTTTTTATACACGCGTCGTAACGCGTTCCAAAGTGGCATACAAGATAAACGCGGCCTGCGTTGCGCTTAACAGAAAGTGATAGCGTCTTCCTTCGCAAACGAAAAGAACCGCACGTGTCAGTTTTTTATACACGCGTCGTAACGCGTTCCAGAGTGGCATACAAGATAAACGCGGCCTGCGTTGCGCTTAACAGAAAGTGATAGCGTCTTCCTTCGTAAACGAAAAGAACCGCACGTGTCAGTTTTTTATACACGCGTCGTAACGCGTTCCAGAGTGGCATACAAGATAAACGCGGCCTGCGTTGCGCTTAACAGAAAGTGATAGCGTCTTCCTTCGCAAACGAAAAGAACCGCACGTGTCAGTTTTTTTATACACGCGTCGTAACGCGTTCCAGAGTGGCATACAAGATAAACGCGGCCTGCCTTGCGCTTAACAGAAAGTGATAGCGTCTTCCTTCGTAAACGAAAAGAACCGCACGTGTCAGTTTTTTATACACACGTCGTAACGCGTTCCAGAGTGGCATACAAGATAAACGCGGCCTGCGTTGCGCTTAACAGAAAGTGATAGCGTCTTCCTTCGCAAACGAAAAGAACCGCACGTGTCAGTTTTTTATACACGCGTCGTAACGCGTTCCAGAGTGGCATACAAGATAAACGCGGCCTGCGTTGCGCTTAACAGAAAGTGATAGCGTCTTCCTTCGTAAACGAAAAGAACCGCACGTGTCAGTTTTTTATACACGCGTCGTGGTGGTGGTGGTAGTGGTTACAATGAAGAGGAAAAAGGCACCTAATTTCTGTCTGCCTTCAGGCGACACGGCGCAGTGCCTTATAGGGGTGGGGTGAAGGAGGGATAAAAAGGATAGAAGGAAAGTAGAAGCAGAAGAAGACAGCCAACGAGAGGAAAAGAAGGAGATAGGAAAGTGGGGATCCGGTCGAAGCAGTCCAAGGGCGGGGTGCCACAATGCGAGAGCTACACGGCGTCAGGAGACCGCGGAGGGCGAACCAGTCGGCGGGAGCTACGCTGAAGTCGGAGATCGCGAGGGCACAACCGTCCAGCTTGAAATCCTGCGAGCGAATCCACACGCGTCGTAACGCGTTCCAGAGTGGCATACAAGATAAACGCGGCCTGCGTTGCGCTTAACAGAAAGTGATAGCGTCTTCCTTCGCAAACGAAAAGAACCGCACGTGTCAGTTTTTTATACACGCGTCGTAACGCGTTCCAGAGTGGCATACAAGATAAACGCGGCCTGCGTTGCGCTTAACAGAAAGTGATAGCGTCTTCCTTCGCAAACGAAAAGAACCGCACGTGTCAGTTTTTTATACACGCGTCGTAACGCGTTCCAGAGTGGCATACAAGATAAACGCGGCCTGCGTTGCGCTTAACAGAAAGTGATAGCGTCTTCCTTCGCAAACGAAAAGAACCGCACGTGTCAGTTTTTTATACACGCGTCGTAACGCGTTCCAGAGTGGCATACAAGATAAACGCGGCCTGCGTTGCGCTTAACAGAAAGTGATAGCGTCTTCCTTCGTAAACCAAAAGAACCGCACGTGTCACTACCCCCCTCTGAAAAAGCATCGTCCCGATGCTAAAGACAGAACATAAGAGAGAGTACATGCAATAAATTACATTAACAATGCGTCACAGCTAATCAGCGCGCGTAATAAGGTTTAAGTCGCACCACGTGTACGACTTCGGGTCGTGCACGGCGTCGTTGGGATGACGTTAAGCCATCGGGCACGACCTCATAGTCCAGTTCACCACGACGTCGGACTACCTTGTAGGGTCCAAAGTAGCGTCGCAGGAGCTTCTCAGACAATCCCCGTCGTCGTATCGGCGTCCAGACCCAGACAAGGTCACCTGGTTGGTATTCGGTGTGGTGTCGTCGAAGGTTGTAGTGGCGCCTGTCGACCGTCTGTTGGCTCTTGATACGCAGGCGGGCTAGCTGTCGAGCTTCTTCAGCGCGATCCAGGTAGCTGGCGACGTCGAGGTCTTCTTCGTCGGTGCCGACCGGTAGCATGGCGTCAAGCGTCGTTGTTGGGCTCCGTCCGTAGACGAGCTTGTATGGAGCAAACTGCGTCGTTTCCTGCACGGCCGTGTTGTACGCGAAGGTTACATACGGGAGTATGGCGTCCCACGTCTTGTGCTCGACGTCCACGTACATGGCCAGCATGTCGGCGATGGTCTTATTTAGACGCTCGGTGAGGCCATTCGTCTGTGGGTGGTACGCGGTGGTTCGGCGGTGGCTTGTCTGACAGTACCTCAAGATCGCTTGCGTTAGGTAAGCCGTAAAGGCCGTACCTCTATCGGTGATGAGGACCTCGGGGGCTCCGTGGCGGAGGACGATGTTCTCAATGAAGAACATGGCGACCTCGGCGGCAGTGCCCTTGGGCAAGGCCCTTGTTTCGGCATAGCGGGTGAGGTAGTCAGTCGCTACGACAATCCATTTGTTGCCAGAAGTTGACGTCGGGAACGGCCCTAGTAAGTCCATGCCGATTTGTTGGAATGGCCGTTGAGGTGGTTCGACGGGTTGCAGAAGTCCGGCTGGCCTAGTTGTCGGCGTCTTGCGTCGCTGACAGTCTCTGCATGTTTTTACGTAGTGGGCGACGTCGGCAGCGAGGCGAGGCCAATAGTACTTCTCTTGTATTCGTGACAGTGTGCGGGAAACACCAAGATGTCCGGCTGTCGGGTCGTCGTGTAAAGCTTCCAGAACCTCTGAACGTAACGCTGAAGGTACCACGAGGAGGTGGTCGGCGCGGAGCGGCGAGAAGTTTTTCTTCAGGAGGACGTTGTTTCGCAGGAAAAACGAAGCCAGTCCTCGACGGAATACTTTCGGCACGTCGGCGGTCTTGCCTTGCAGGTAGTCCATGAGGATCTTGAGCTCCGGGTCAGCTCGTTGGCGTTCCACGTAGTCGTCGGTACTTATGGGTCCCAGGAAAGAGTCGTCGTCCTGGTCATCCTGGGGCGGCGGATCGACAGGGGCGCGAGACAAGCAGTCGGCGTCGGAGTGCTTTCGTCCGCTCTTGTAGACGATGGTGATGTCAAATTCTTGTAGTCTGAGACTCCACCGTGCGAGGCGCCCTGATGGATCCTTCAAGTTAGCTAGCCAACACAAGGCGTGGTGGTCACTCACGACTTTGAAAGGCCTGCCATACAGGTAGGGGCGGAACTTTGATGTAGCCCAGATGATGGCAAGGCATTCCTTTTCTGTCGTGGAATAATTGGCTTCTGCCTTCGAAAGTGACCGGCTAGCGTAACTGATGACCCTTTCAAGTCCGTCGGTCCTCTGCACGATCACGGCGCCGAGCCCTGTGCTGCTTGCGTCCGTGTGAATTTCGGTGTCAGCTTCTTCGTCGAAGTGCGCCAGTATTGGCGGCGTTTGCAGGCGTCGCTTTAATTCTTGAAATGCCTCGACTTGCGGCGTTTCCCATTTGAAGTCGACGTCGGCCTTCGTGAGGTACGTCAGTGGCTCGGCGATCCGCGAAAAGTTCTTCACGAAGCGCCTGTAGTAAGCGCAGAGGCCAAGAAATCGGCGTACTGCTTTCTTGTCGGTGGGTGCAGGAAAGTCGGCTATCGCAGCTGTTTTCTGTGGATCAGGGAGCACTCCCGACTTGCTGATAACGTGGCCAAGGAACAATAGTTCCTCGTAGGCGAAGCGGCACTTTTCTGGCTTCAGGGTAAGTCCCGAGGCTTTGATTACCCGAAGAACAGCTTCAAGGCGCCGGAGGTGCTCGTCGAAGTTGGAAGAAAATACGACTACGTCGTCCAAGTAGACGAGGCAAGTCTGCCACTTCAAGCCTGCGAGTACTGTGTCCATAACCCGTTGGAACGTCGCAGGCGCCGAGCAAAGACCAAAGGGCATGACCTTAAACTCGAATAGGCCGTCTGGTGTTATGAAGGCAGTCTTCTCTCGGTCTCTCTCGTCTACTTCGATTTGCCAGTAGCCGGTTTTGAGATCCATCGACGAAAAATACTTGGCGTTGTAGAGTCTGTCCAGAGCATCGTCTATCCGTGGGAGGGGATACACGTCTTTCTTCGTGATGTTGTTCAGGCGACGATAATCGACGCAAAAACGTAGGGTTCCGTCCTTCTTCTTCACCAACACCACGGGTGATGCCCACGGACTCGTAGACGGCTGAATGATGTCGTCACGCAGCATTTCGTCGACTTGTTGCTTGATGGCCTCGCGTTCCCGTGCAGAAACTCGGTAGGGGCTCTGACGGAGCGGACGGGCATATTCGTCGGTTATGACGCGATGTTTCGCGAGAGGGGTCTGACGAAGCCTCGACGACGACGAGAAGCAGTCCTTGTATTGGTGGAGTAAGGCTTTGAGCTCCTTTTGTTGCTGCCTGGAAAGGCTTTGATTGACGTCGAAGGCGGGCGCGGACACTGCTGTCGACGTTGCGGCTCCCTGAGAATCAGTGAGGGCGAAGGCATTGCTCGCTTCCACCAATTCGCTTAGATGTGCTACCGTCGTGCCCCTATTTAAGTGCCTATATTCGTTGCTGAAGTTCGTCACCATTACCTTGGCTTCGCCGTTATGAAGCTTGGCTATGCCTCTTGCGACGCACATCTGACGGTTTAGGAGCAGGTGCTGGTCGCCTTCGATGACACCTTGTAAGTTGGTAGACGCTTTGGTGCCGACGGAAATGATGACGCTCGACAGTGGCGGGATGGTTACCTGCTCTTCTGTCACATTCAAGGCATTGTGAGCGCCGTTGTCAATATTTTCTCGTACGTTTTGTGATAGCCGAGATGTCCGGTAGTACGATCATCAAAGAATATTTCAAGAATATCACGTTGTAGACAACGTGGTATAACTGGGACCCATTTCTTTTTTCCAGCGTGATAAATGTGGCGATGTGAAACACCACTCTGCAGTTTTAGTTGGTTAACTTGTCGACGAAGTCGGGCGTTCGGAAAAGCAGAAACATCTGCCATGCGTGCTATAGTACAGTGGCAGTAAGGGTCAACGCGTTCAGTGGACACAAGGGTAGCTGGGCTGCCGAATCTTAGCCAACTGAGACCTTCGAAGGGTAAAGCATGCTCGGTGGGAAGTGGCGATGATAGGTATCACGGGCAGCGAGAGAGCATCAGCATCTTGATGCTTTTTACCAGGCCTATAGACGACATCGAAATCTTACTCCTGAAAACGAAGCACCCAGCGACAAAGGCGACCCGATAAGTCCTTTAGCGACGAGAGCCCGCTCAATGCGTCGTGGGCGGTGACGACCATGAAGTGCTGGCCATGGAGATACGGGTGAAATTTTGTACCGCCGTTACAACAGTGAGGTACTCCTGTTCAGTTATAGTGTAATTCTTCTCTGCAGCAGTCAAAGAACGACTAACGTAAGCGATAATATGTTCGCGCGGGATAATGTCATGCTGCAGTATAACGGCACCATGAACATTGCCCTCAGTGTGAAGAATAGTGGGTGCACCTGAATTGAAGTGGAAAAGCACAGGTTAGATTTCAGGGCTTGCTTAACCACCAAGAAAACCTTTTCAAAGCCTTCGGGCCAGACGAATGCCGCGTTACTTTCGAGCAGTTGATGGAGTGGAGACGCAAGCTTTGCAATGTCGCGTAGAAGCGCCTGAAGTAGAATGCCAAGCCGAGAAAAATGCACAGGTATTTTTGGCGAAACGATTGGGCAAGCTCGAGGAGGGCGGCAAACTATCAGGATCTTGTCGAATTCCTTTTTTTTTTTTTTGCTAAGTGCCCTACAACCTTGATTGTCTTGCTTGTGAAGGTGAATTTTTCGTATTCAGCTGTAAGTCAGTTTTTACAAGGCAGGCTAGGACATCTTCGAGGCGTTGCAGCTGTTGCGAGAACGTAGACGAAAAAAATATCATGTTGTCGAGATGGCATAAACAGGTTTTTTACTTCAGCCCACCCAGTACGCTATAGATAATGCGTTACAAAGTAGCGGGTGAATCACAAAGTCTGAAAGGCCTTACACTAAATTCATGAAGCCTATCTGGGGTGGAAAAAGCGGTCTTCTTTTTGTAATATTCGGACATTGGTATTTGGCCGTGACCCCACCGCAGATCAAGGGTAGAAAAATACTCGGCGCCATCTAACAGATCCCGTGCGTCGATGACCCGTAAACGTGCTGTTCCATCTTTATTTAGCACCAAAACAACTGAGGAGGATATAAACTCGAGCAAGGGCGTATGATATTCTATCGAAGCATGTCTGAGACATTTTCCTCTATGGCGTTCTCCAAAAGACAGGCAGTATGAACGTCGGTGAATAGTTTGGGAGCCGTAAGTCTGAATGCGGTGAGTAGCTCAAGTGCTCATACCAAATATAACAGAATGAACGTCGAACAAAAAAGGATGTTGGTTCAATAGGTTCTGCAAATCTTCAGTCTTGGCTACTATAAGATTAGGACTTCTGTATCGTCAATGACAAAGGTGATGAAGAGTTGAGTGGCAGCGAGCTTGGCTCTGGAAGGTGTCTTGACTTGAAAGGGCAACAATTTCATTGGAAAGAGGGTCAATAGTGCAAGTGACCATGGATTCACAGGGCAAAAATAATGGTCCAGGGTCTGATTTAAAGCAGTAAGGGAAGCAGACGCTTGAGAAAAACGAACAAGGCCTGGAATAATCAGAATGCCTTGATGTAGGATGTGGCCTTAAGTACAAGCACGTCGCCATACACAATGTTGTACTAATAAACGCTAACTACTTCTTCACGGGATGGCCGAAGAGGACAATTTGAAGTGGTGACGATGTGAATGCGTCCTTCGTGTGCAGGCAAGAAAGAGTAAGTGGCATTGAGATAGATGAGGTGCTGACAAGAAATAGAAGTAGATGCAGATGGCAGGACGTCCCACCACAAAATGAGTTCGGGGGTGCACTCATGGAAAACTGCAACGACGATACGAGGACGCGTACCGTCTAAGAAAACACGAACTGTACACTGGGTGAGTGAGCAAGTAATGGCGTTCGTCGCGGCATGGAGAGCTGGGCCGAAGTAAGGTCACTTTGCGGAGACGGAAACGAAGGTCCGAGCGAGTAATCGAAATGACAGTGCCAATATTTACTAGAGAATGGACGCGTACACCTTCTACTAACACTAGTAACAAGTTCAATGGTCTTTCTTAAGAAATATAGGAGCAAACGTGCTATATTATGTATAATAGCAAACGTAAAATACCAACATCACACTGAGGACCTTTTAAGGCAGTGCAACATGCCCATTATCTATTCGTTCTACAACCATTTTCTACTTCGTAGTAAATAGCTGAACGAAATAGCCTGTCTACATAAAAACACAGCTACATATACCACCCATCACAGTGAAGTATGGTCTATACCCCAATCACGAACAAATCCTGGCATCCAAATGTTAAAAACAAATTACCCTAATTGCCTAATTCACTCGAAAATGCTGGTTTTAATTAATCAAACATAGCGTGGTCTCAAATAGTTTCACTTATTAAGTCACTCTCTTAGTGTTTTTTTTTGTGTTTTAAGAAATTACTACTGCCTTTGTGAAGAGTGTGCTTGAGCGTGTATTCAAGTGACGTTGTATAGAAGAGATTGTTTTCTCACGCGCTACTGCACATTATGTTGTATTTGTTATTTAGTTTTGCTTGTAATGTGTAATTGTTAATCATTGTTGATGTCATCCTGATCATAAACCCAAGCAAGTGTTATGCTACCTCCACCACCTGCTGCCGTCATAGCGAGTGGGGGTCAAGAGCTCCTCAAGCTGCCTAGAGCAGCTTTTTTCTTGGCCCTGCATTCTATAAAACTTTTTACAATGAAGATAAATAACAAAAATGAGAAATTAGAAGTTGTTGGCTGTCCAGTGAATGAAATTTTCCTACCTAAAACTGCATTGGGGAGTTTTCAGAGTGAGAATTCGGGACAAGAGAGGCAGGTTGCCGAGGCGACAGGGAATGGCTATGTAGAGAAGATGAGCAGTGGCAAAACTCACGGGAATTCTCAGGCATATTCATACTGGAAGGAGGAGAAGGCGACCGGTGAAAGGAAGGCGTACATCGGTAGTTCATGAGTTCAGGGAAGCCTCCGCGTTGGGGCTCATTCTCACAGTCGTCAAATGACCCGTCCCGTCACCATCACGGCATCAGTTCGTCCGGGGGAGGAGGTATGAGCCGTTTTCTCTTATAAAAACTGGCACCGTATCTACACGTTACACTGCAAATGTCATCGAAGGGCGATAGTCATGCATCTGGAGAGAGTGAACTAAACGTTTATTTGATGTTCTGCGCAGGAAAATCGGTGAATGGTATTCTGGAGGCACTGCGTTCGAGTGCCTCGAGCGTGCAGCGGAGGCGAATGAGCGCATCAAGTCATGTCACACGTGAGACATGAGTGCTATCTGGCAGTCATCTTAGAAAACGAAGCAAGCGGCATGCGTGCCCGTCTCGGAGGTGATAAAGTGTAGAACGCAAAGTGACGGGTAGGTGCCACCACCGTGTCGTCTTAGCAAAGCGTCGGAAACACGCCTTTTCGTGCAAGCGCTGCATCGTCAGCGAAGCGTGATAAGCACTGTGGTCCTTATAATTCCTTTTGTATGCATTTTCTAGTAAAAATACACACATACAAATTATTGACGTGTGGTTATAGTGCCTAAGATATGCACAATATTTGACTTTTATTTCACAATCGCACAAGTACGAACGCTAAGGCTTGAGTATTATTGGTGGGTGCTGCGGATGAGGTCACCCGTTTGGTGTATCGTCAAGGGCCAACAAAACGACAAATGTACAGACAGACAGACCAAAATTTTTCTGTCAAACGTCCTCAAGAAAGACTATTGTCTTTAAAATAGTCAATGGTGACGTAGACCGATGCCTTAAGTTTTCGTCACTGCCACGGGGACGGCGCCCCCTCCTCATTGTACCAGAGCCGATTCCCCGTCGACACACCTAACAAACAGAAGAAAATGTGGCGAACACAAAAGAACGCGGGGGTAGAATGACTAGGTGTTTGCATGGTCATAGAAAAAGGGAATATTGTGTACAAAAACGTGCTGCTCTCGGCCTTGCAACCACCGTCGTCTGTTCGTACCATGGTGTAAGAATACTTTAGGTGAGCGGACGCCGGGACAATCCGCTGATCAGTAAAGTTCTGTTTCGCTAGGAACCTGGAAGATGGCGCTACAAACTTTGCCCTGGCTTCCCCTCCCCCATTCTTGGTGTAGGAAAGTCCAGTGATGTAGGAAAGTAGCGGTGCTCATTTACCGTCGCCGCAACTCCTTCGCCGCATCATCAAACCTCCTCCCTTATCACCCTCTCTTTCGCAGCGCCGCTCTGTGCGTGTCACGTGGTTGATATCGCACAACTTCCCAGTTTTCTCAGATTTTGAAACCGTCGCTCACCTCCCGGATGTGCTTTGCGGAATCAGCCAGCAGCCCGCCCAAGGAGGATACATAAAACTTGCTGGAGTGGAAGGAACGCTGTGCGAGTGAAGCCAGCCGCCGCCATCTTGCCAGTGGCAAAAAGCGTGCTCAGCGCCCTCGCGAGCTGCTGATTTCGTCCGTTCTTGTTTCACCTTGTCGGCTTGTAAAGACAAATGGTTTACAATGGTTGCCTCTTGCGTCATTTACGGATGTGCCAACAGGTTGAAAAAAGGTTGTGACCTCACATTCCACCTGTACGTACACGAAAACGTCTTCGACATAGCCATTCCACGCTCGTTACTAAAGGGAGCTATAGCTGACGCGATCTAAGCGTGCAAAACATAACAGTCCGGATTTGTTTTACAGATTTACTAAAAATCCCGTAACGCGGAGCCTCTAGGAGTGGGCCGTTCGCCGTGAGAAGTAGAATGCGAAAGACGGAGATCACTTCGCTCTGTGCACTTCGCGCCAGAGTGCTTTGACCACCTCTTTGACATTGAAGGGAAGCATGTGAAATGGGGTTATGAAGTGGCATTGAAGGCACTTCAACGTGAAGAAGGGTTGTGGCTCGGAAACAAACTTACGAAAGTCCACGTCCAATGGGAAAAGCAAGAAAATAAGGGTGTGATATGCTGTACAACTGAACGAGTGCCTCAGTTGCCGACGCTTTGGACTTCTGCGAACAAAAGCTAAAGCTGCCGCAATTCAAGGGTGCCAGCACAAGGTCTACGTTTATTAGAACTTTTGATGGCTTGTTTGACATCTTAAACTCCAGGAACCCGCTGGCAAGGTCGTACAAAGCGCCTTTTCGGCAAGGGAACGAATCATTCTGGAAGTCGTTTTTTTTTTTTGTGGAGACTCGAACGTACATAAACGGGCTGAGAGATCCGGCAGTGACAGAAGGACTGAAAAAAATGGATTCATTGGTTTTTGGATATGCATGGCAAGCACCGAAAGAATGTTTGACAGACTTGTCAGCCAGGGTCAGCTGAAATACTTACTGACACACAAACTCAGTCAAGACTATGCCGAAAACTTCTTTGAATCAATACGTGGATGAGGCGGCCATAACAACAACCCAACAGCTTCGCAGTTTATGGCTGCATACAAGCGTCTATTGGTTCAGACGGAAGTCACGTCTTCAAGTTCTGGACACTGCTCCCAAGATGTTCTCTCCGTATTGAATGCAACGACTCCTGCAGCCATGGTACATCCAAAAAGCAATCTCACTGACATGCGCTAGGCCCCAGTCCTGCAGCTCGATGACCACGACAATACGCATCGCATTGACTAGCCCGAAAGCTTTTCTGCTTTTGTCAATTCCGTGGTGCCATACATAGCAGGCTTCATTGTTCGAAAGGTCGAACTGCAACTACCTGTGAAGAGTGCATAGCAGCCATGCACTCAGATGAGCTGACACCTTTAATTAAATGTAAGAGGCGAGGTGGTCTTGTTTTACCATCGCGAGATGTCATTAGCCCCTGTAAAGAAGTCGAGGACTGAGGTGGCTACAGGCTGAATGTGATTCCATCACAACGGTGAAGTCTAGGGCAAGACACCTCATCCTGAAAAATCTATGAGCTTCCTCCGAGAAAAACTGGTTCCATAAACTAGAGCAGCACGTCCTAGACTTTGATACGCTTGATAATCAGGTTTACAGTTTGTGCAGGCAAATCGCTGAACAATACGTAAAAGTGAGGATACAACACATGACGAAGGAAAAAAAAATCGAGAATCGGTCAAAAGTAAGGTGGCACCACTTTTGACAAGGGCAATAATTTTCAACCACCAGTAGGGCACCTATGTTTTCGATTATGTGTTTGCTTTAGGCATCGCGATTTGATGCATGTGCACTTTAATTGAGTTCTCTACATGCCACTTGGCTGTGTACAGGTCGCAATAAACATTTACAACCAGAGTTACTTTTTTTCGTTGCTTTATAAACACACGAGTCACTTCACCCGCAGCGCGGTGAAGCATTAAATTTGAAGCGCTCGGCTCTTTTCTGCCACTGGCAACATGGCCGCCGCATGCTCGGCGCGGCTTCACTCTCTCCCGTAGCGGCGCATAGGCGGCTTCCACTCCAGCAAGTTTTATGTATCCTCCTTGAGCCCGCCATGGTCCTCAGTCAGGCGAGCCATCTATCGGCACGCTGCGAACGAGAACCTAATCAGTCCCTCCCCGCCAAGCGCTCGCTTCGCGTCGTTCGCTCCCCTAAAGCATTCTTGCACCGTGGTTCCTACAAAGCTCCGTCGCGTATTCTGTAGTTTTTTTTTTTTTTTTGACGCAGTAGTAACATATCAGGCGAGGAGGACGCGGAATGGTCTAATACGACTGTGGACGCATCGCTGGTGACGGCGAAGCCACAGGTACACGGTCGGCTGGTGTAGTCGCTGAGATCGTGGTGGCTGCTGAGAGCTGGAACCGTCGGAAAAAAGTAGACGGGACGCGGACGTGATCTCTTTCATGGTATAACTGTCATTCAAGCACACGAATAAACAGAAAGAAAGAGAAGACAAGCGCCTGTCTTCTCTTCCTCTCTGTTTATTCGTGCACTTGAACGACAGTTATACCATGCATATCCAACTAGCCGTAATTTCGATTCTGTTGCTATATCTTGCATAATGATGCCCAGCAAGTTGGTCGGAGCTGAGGCTAGAGAACACGGGTGGAACACAGGAAGAGCAGCGCCCATGAAGCTCCTCAAGTACGATGTCGCGGACCAGGGTACGTATGCTGAGGGCCACAGGAAGACGAATGTCCAAGGCATCATAGCAGAGGCAAAGAGATTCTCTGGTAAATGCTGATTGCATTTTGAGTCATGCTTAGATTTTGCGACTCAAGAGAATTGAACGCGATAGTATTCATACCTTTTATAATATAGCATATTTAGTCGGTTGGCGGCATGGATCAGTTTATGCGATTGCACAAGGCAAGAAGCATCCTCATTATGCGAGGTGTATGATTCACCTGCCACTTGAATGCGTCTTCGCTGCCTCAGCACGAACGGTGAGGGCACCGAAAATTTGACGAAGCTGCCGCGCGAACGTGTCCTAGTCGGGAAGATTTGGTGATAGTTCTAAAACAAGGTGTTCGCAACATCAGACAGGTGTAAAGAGATGGCCCGCAACCGCTGTGAGTTATCCCACATGTTCAAGTCACTGACTAGGTTGTAGTTGTGTAGCAATTCTTGATTGATTGATTGATTTGTGTGGTTTAACGTCCCAAAACCACCATATGATTATGAGAGACGCCATAGTGGAGGGCTCCGGAAATTTCGACCACCTGGGGTTCTCTAACGTGCGTCCAAATCTGAGCACACGGGCCTACAACATTTCCGCCTCCATCGGAAATGCAGCCGCCACAGCCTGGATTCGAACCCGCGACCTGCGGGTCAGCAGCCGAGTACCTTAGCCACTATACCACCGTGGCGGGGCCACTTCTTCAGCGTCATCACCTAGGAGACTCGAGAACACTGGCGGATCAGGCGGCAGCTGTGGATGGCCAGAGTGGGTGGTGGAAGCTGCAGTGGGCCGGCGGCGTCGGACGAACCATGATTGTCTTGAGCTGCCATTGCAAGTGGTAGTACGAGATGACTCGAGCGGAGCTCCAGTGATAACGTACGAGAGGACTTGGGGATTGAGAAGAACCTGATTTGATTGATTTGTGGGGTTTAACGTCCCAAAACCACCATATGATTATGAGAGACTCCGTAGTGGAGGGCTCCGGAAATTTTGACCACCTGGGGTTCTTTAACGTGCACCCAAATCTGAGTACACGGGCCTACAACATTTCCGCCTCCATCGGAAATGCAGCCGCCGCAGTCGGGATTTGAACCCGCGACCTGCGGGTCAGCAGCCGAGTACCTTAGCCACTAGACCACCGCGGCGGGGCATTGAGAAGAACCTCCACTACTCATAAGGAAGTGCTTTATTCGAGACGAGCTTGAGCTGACACATGCTGATGATGATATATACAGATGAAGAAATACAAATGATGATGACACGTCCAGTTGAAAAAGAAGAGTCAGTGACTGTGCTCACAATACGTACATATCTGATAGAAGAAGCTTCTTACTTGACGAGAAACACCCAAAAGAATAGACAAGTATAGCTTATTATTGCAATAACATGCTCTAACTGGCCGTGCTGTGACGTCGTACTGCAAATATCAGCATTGCGCAAGTACATCTACTAGGAGAAATGAATCCTAAAAAGTAGAGTGAAACTATAGTTTCACATTTCATCAATGCATATAAAAATAGATGAATAAAGCGTAAATACACGTCACTGTGCAGGTACTGACAGTGTTCTTGTTAACAATGGCTGTTATTGTCGGTGCAACTTGTTCTCAAGCGTTGTTTGTCGTGTAGTACATGAAAGGGACACCTTTATTTAAGAAAACCGCAGAACCAGTTAGTTTTTAAATAATTCGACTACAAAATTTCCACTTCACCGCAATTAGCAGTCAGCTTTATCTAAATACTCGTACTAATCCTGTAAAAGAGGTATACTTTCTGCCTGGACTAGTGTTCGGCTGTGCTCTGGTACATAATAAATGCGTAATTGAAATATTGAAAAATTCAAACATGGCTTGTATTAAACAGCAAACGCTGTGTGGAGTACGAAACCCTACATAGGAATTCAGCTCAAGAATCTCATCAGTCACTCTGAATCACTTTCTCACGCAAAGTGGTGGTGTAGGAAAGTGCATTAACGTATTGCACCTGGAGTAACGTAACGCGTATTATGATCTTTCTGACAACAACGTTACCACAGCGTTGCATAGAGTTAGGTGCAGGCATGCGCTAGCTACTTCGGGTATTAAAAGCTGTTTTTCGAGTCATATACAATGACCAATATTCAACGAGAACTCAGTCATACTGGACCTCATTGCAATGTTTTGAGCTGTGTATGCATAAGACATTGTTCCCGCCTTCCTTTGTTCGTAATGCGAACAAGATTATCCAAGGCATGTGTTTTTTTTTTATTTAGCGGGTGCTGGAAAGCAAGCGGATAGGGTGTCATCGTTTCTGAAAACTTGATTCGAAAACTCGGAGGTTATTTTCAGCTCAGGATTCACAGAATGATTATGATAAAAATATTTTCCCATCAAACAAATGAAGAAAAAAGAGCGCAGAATCAATTGAAATCTTGAAGTAAGGCGAATAGCATGTACAAACCAACTGGTTTCGGCTCTCTGTGAGGTACACACGAACTAGCCACAAACCTTATGAGGGTTTGCTTGTAAAAAGATGTAGAGATGATTCTCTTTGTAACCCAGCTTTTTTTTTAATAACAACCTGAAGCAGACGGCTGATCGATCGACGATTGGTCAGCGAGAAATCCGAGAAGCAACAAATGTGGAAACAGTGCGGAAAAACACGACGCCCTCATCTCTTCTAACCTACCAGTGTTCCACGCTAAGCGCAATAACATCCCACGAGCTTCCCCGAGTGAAAGTACAACCTGAGAAAATACAACCTGAGTGTTCTTGAATGAAGCATGCAAGTGAGTTGAAATGAATCGGCAGGACGAGGATGGGTGCGTCATGAAACCTCAGAACGGCTGGTCGATCGAAAAGTGTGCGAAGCTGTCAGGCGCTGCCACTTTGTATGCGCAAAATCGGATAATTAGCAAGCAGCCAGGCAAAGACAACTTTCTCTCCTTCGACGGAAAGTGCGACCGGTAGACACGCAAAATTAAACACGGAAGTATACCTTCTTTCCAGCGTTATCATGGCGCCAGACATCTCGCTGCTTTTCAGTGCGTCTTTTATTTTTGTTCTGGCAGCAGTAATTAAATGTGTCCGTAGTATTGTGGTTTCTTCCCGCAACGAAAAAAAGAAGTTAAAGAAGCGGTTCATCCGAAATTGCTTTCTTTTCTGTTCTCTTTTTAGATGCCAAGCAGCTCTTTGACTAGCCTGTGTAACGCTGTCCCTCCGTTCAGACTGCTCCCCTTGCCGCAGATGTTGGTGGTGGTTGTGGTAGTGATAAGAAGAGTAGAAAGGCGCCTAGCAGCCCGGTCGGGAGCACGGCGCAGTGCCTTCAGACGTTGGAGCGGCGCCAAGTAGCTCACGGCCTCCTAGTAGTCCGTGTTGACGTCTCTCTCCCTCGCCTGCCGCGTGCTCACCGCGTGTCAGCTCTCTTTTGCTTCACCCTTTCCACCAATCGCAACGCTCAAGCCAACTCCTCACGTGGATGGTAGGCATCGTCTCACCTGCGCCGCTTCTCTCCATCTGTCGGCGAGAACAAGCTGCGAGACGGCGGGTGCGCGCGCTGCGCGCGCCTCGAGAATCTCGCGGCACCGACTATCTGGACAGCTGCCGCTGCTTGCCGTGTGATCGCGCTGACGTGCAGGACGCCGTAGTGGTATGCATGCTTCCCACCAGTTGCGAGGGTTAGCGAAGCCGATTATGTTCGCGTTACCGACATCAACACCGACGAGGCGCAAGCCACGGAAGCCGAACGCAAGCGTCGGCAGTGGAAGATCAGTGACACCGACGAGGTGCGAGTCAAGAACACCGATCGCATTCGACAATATAAATCGACTAGTCAGAATGAATAATTCAGGTGGCAGCCGGCTCGCTGTGCCCGTACTTGTCATGGTGCTTTCAAATTTTAGCCCTGGTTGCGGGCACTATGCGCACCCCATTCGAGCCCATCGCGGTGAGGGCGTTTTGAGAGTTAAGTGAATTTCGGGCCGACTTGGGTACTCGCAGTCGAAGCCTTAGGTTGCCTCACTCCGAATGGCGCAATCTAATTAGGGCAAAACGCTTTGAGAGAGATTGGGTGATTTTCTCACAAACTGACTCGCTCCGAATGCCAGCTGAACGACCCTACTCGGGAAGCTCGATGCCTTCGATCATTCCGCCGGGCAGCGTCAAATGGAGCGTCGGCCTCCACAGTTCTCTCTCCCTATTGGTCCGCAGTTTCGGTTCCGAAACCATTCTGCGTACTTGTATTAATTTCCGAAAAAAAGTTCTTCCTCTTTGTTTTTTTCTTGCGCTACCAAATATTTGCGTTGTACTGCAGCAATCGCCAAGTCCTTGTCAAGCGCCTTTCTTTCTCTTCATTACAGCAAAGCCTCGGTGGCCATCTCGCGGCTCTTCAGTTCCATTCAACGTGAAGTACAATGTTCTGAAAGGCGCCGGGATAATTGCTTTTCGATGGCACCTCTGGCGTGCGGAATGAATGAAAGCGCCCTCGCACTAATTATCAAAGCTTTTATGCGCGTCCTCAATGCGAACATGCTTGCCGAATTGTGTCCTCAAGAACTGCTGCGCGGCGAGCAAGATGATTATAACAGTGGTGGAGACGGATCGTGAAAGCTTTCATTTCACGTTGTCCGAGTCAATTTCTCTCCTATGTAAAGATGAAATAATTCTTTCGTAATGACCGAACAATGAAACCTATACAGGTTTGATAACGCTCTTTTTTGGTGTTTAATACTTCCATTTCCTAATATATATATCTCTCTCACTCTTTCTTTGCAGTCAGCATCTCACTACCTACTGAGGGGACACAACCTATTTACAATGTGTCTGGTACCTGGTTAAGTTTAGCGTAATCGTGTTCATATACTGTGTGGCGCAATGAAAGTGCTAAAGTTCCATCAAATTATGCATGAAGTGACCATTGAGAACCTACGGTGCATACTGGCAGCTAAGCGTGATGTAAATCTGTCACGCTGGCATTTAAAAAAAAAATGCCGTGACGTAAGTAAGTCACAAGAACGTTTCGAGTCGTCTTTCTTCCCACCCGTAAAACGCGCTCATACACAAGAAAGAGATTAGCCGCAGGGCTGTTGATGTTAGGTGTGCGCGAAGAAATGCCAATGATAGGTGTGCGTGGGAATACCAACCACCAATTAGGTGATGACGCTTTTACGTTTCATCGTTTTCCTACGTGCTTCTGTTACTCGTTCCAAAGAGTCAGTGTGATGTCGGAGTATACGATTCAACCCGGCTAGAGGGCATCTGCGCCATTTTGTTTCACTTTTTCCAGCGCCACATTCTCAGACTTCCACATGTCTGCAAAAAGGGCCTTCGTTGGACCGTTAGGGGGTTGGTTTTTAATGATGTATAGACCTTTCTTTTTTTTTAGTTCAGGGTTCCTTTGCGAAGGACAGACTGTATAGAGAAAGAAGTCTTGTATAGAGCCATAATACTCTCACAACGAACTTCTGACATTACGACGATAATCAAACTACGCATGAATACACAGAACTTTATTTATACATACAAAGAACTTTATTTACTAACCAAACTAAACATTTTTTCTTTATTCTTTTTACGGCACAAATCCAGTGTAACTAAAAACAACAATTCGAATAGGCACCACGTTTCAGTTATCTCGGAAACGTGAATTCCACGAGACGTAACAGGAAATTTTTTTCCTGCTTTTTCGAAACGTGCTATCGGAACAACCGCGCTACATGAGTCACGGGTATTGCGGTTCTTCTCAATAACGCTTTATCGCCGATTATATTACCCACTTTGAGCAATGAATGCGCAACTGTAGTTTGTAAAGTTACTGCCTCAGGCAACCAAGTTTTTTTTTTCCGGGAGCACTAGGGCAAGCTTCTCCTTACCGAGTATTTTTGTTATATTTCGGCGATTTTAAAACAGAACTTTGAATCTGGAACTTATCATTGCTGGTGACCCCAATCGTCATATCATGTCATTTTTCACAAGGTGTGGCCCTCTCTGAAGTGACTATTTCTGAATTTTTACGGAACATCCCGTTAGCACATAAGCTAGAGCAGATGCTCTTTTCACCCATACGTGTAACACAAGACTTTCTCGACCCTTAATTTGTGTTCTCTTCAGTGAGTTTCAAAGGATTCAAATTGAAAATCTCTTCAAATTTTTTAATCGCCTTAGGCACTGCGAATTCGAAACATGCTAAAGTAGGTAGTAATGATGTATTCCGCCGTGATGTTTTTGAATGCCATGTCGAATTAGACGTCAGTAGATCCGTATAGTTATGCTAGTAGGTAATGATTTAGGTAATCATTTTAATATATAGCAAAGTGCTCGGAAAAATATTTACCAGCGTAACCTAGGCTACCACTAACGAAGCATCACTCCTTCGAACTTTCATTTTTTCTTCGTTGCACATTTTTTTTTAACTAGCTACCCTCAATTTGAAGCAGGCCCCACCGCGGTGGTCTAGTGGCTAAGGTATACTCGGCTGCTGACCCGCAGGTCGCGGGATCGAATCCCGGCTGCGGCGGCTGCATTTCCGATGGAAGCGGAAATGATGTGGGCCCGTGTACTCAGATTTCGGTGCACGTTAAAGAACCCCAGGTGGTCGAAATTTCCGGAGCCCTCCACTACGGCGTCTCTCATAATCATAAAGTGGTTTTGGGACGTCAAACCCCACATATCAATCAATCAATCAATTTGGAGCACACCGAGTGTACAGCCGTCAGCACCTTTAACTTGAACGCTCCGACGGGTGGCCTCGGCTCGCTTGGACTGAGGTAAGCGCCAGCAAGCGTTGAAAATTATATGCTTGCTGCAGTTAAAGATAGATGTAGCGCGCGTCGGTTTCACTCGTAAATTCTTGTTTCCAGTCTGCCTGACCGGCGGGTCAAATGCACACACTTCGGATCCTGTTTTCGCCACGTTTCGCTCGTGGCTATGTTATCGCGCACACCCATGGCGTTCCTTCTCTTATACTTATCTCGACAATCAACCATCGCGTGTGACAGCTTACACACCTTTCGTGTTCGAACTCGCAGCTGCTGCTCAAAAACAATCGCATGTATAAAAAGCACAGCAAACGCACGTTCAAGGCGTTTGTAAAAGTTGCACAATAAATCTGAAATGCAGGGGCATTCCTCATGTTTCGATTAAATACTTTTCAGACAGCGTAGATCGAACTGTTCTCGCAATTTAGGGTGTACCTTCCTGCTCTGTTCACACTCCACGAAAGAAGTCTTGGAGCACCACATTTGTGCAAGTAACAATATCTGGGTTTTAGCGTCCCAAAACCACGATTTGATTATAAATTAGGGTGGCAGTTTAAGCTTTTACACGATAACTACGCATGTAAATTGCTTTGTTTACGTTGTATTCATGCGTCTTTCATGTTGAGAACACCACACATATTGCACTTCATACATCTTCAGGGCAGCGTGAGCCGAACAGAAAGGCACACTCTAAATTGCGAGAACAGTTCAATTGACGCTGCCTGAAAATTACGAATCAGAACAAGAACAACGCCACTGCCTTTGAGATCTATTATAGCGAAAGCTGTTCGGAGATCATAACTCGGGTCTCGCGCAGGACCGTACTTGTCCGCCGCCGCTGCCGCCACCTCCCGTGTCTGTAACACATCGCGCGGAATTAGAAAAAAAAAAATCTAATACCAATGACACAGAGGAGTTCAAACCCGGTTCTGCTGGGTGCTGGGCCAGTATTCTATCACCGACCCACGCCGGTGCTTGGGACTTGTTGGCAAACTTGCCTTAGGCAGGCTTGATGTCGGCAAAGTAAGCTCGTTAATACGACTTATAAAGCGTTTAAAGCAGTGAAAGAACAAGCGGTCATGACACAATGCGAACAGCATAACGAGTGGGTCGTCCAATGCCGCAACCCATTACAAACGTTTGTTTGTGTTGAGCTATAAGCTGTGGCGAATAGCCACTTCAGGCATAATACCTCATCGTCGTCAGCCACTGCATGAATTAGCACAAAATTCCTCGCAATTGTTTAGCGGAGCCCCACCACGGTGGTCTAGTGGCTAAGATACTCGGCTAGTGACCCGCAGGTCGTGGGATTGAATCCCGGCTGAGGCGGCTGCATTTACGATGGAGGCGGAAATGTTGTAGGCCCGTGTGGCTCAGATTTTGGTGCACGTGACCTCAGGTGGTCAAAATTTTTGGAGGCCTCTACTATGGCGTCTCTCATAATCATATGGTGGTTTTGGGACGTTAAACCCCACAAATCAATCAATCAATCAGTCAATCAATCAATCAATAGTTTAGCGGATACCAAGCTTCTCAGAAGAATGACGAAAAATAGAATAGCGAATGCCGGCCTACTACCTTAAAATTTTTATTATTAATCTTGTAGTGGGCATTAAGCAAGTGAGGTTGCAGCCGTTACCTAATGAGTGTTTAGAAAAGGCTCTGAAAGGCTGTTCTTCTAGATTTCACTGTGACTGTGCTGCGCCTCCCGCGCAAGCCTGGCGTTTTTTTTTTTTTTTATTGTGGAGCTTTTACAGCTGCAATGAACATGTATTTGCTTTGCTATTTTTACATGTGAATCCTTGGTGCGAATTCAAACTCGTAAGGTGCGTAAGCTGCCGCACGCAATAGTTCATTATCGAGATAAGCATACAACAACAAACGCCATGGGAGCGCGTGTAAACGTAGTCACGAGCAAAACGTGACAAAAACAAGATGCGAAGTGCAGTGCATTCGACCCACCGGTCAGGCAGACTGGAAAAAAGAATTTACTAGTGAAAGCAACGCGCGCTACATCTATCTTTAACTGCAGCAAGCATATAACTTTCAACGCTTAGTGGTGCTGACGTCAGTTCGAGCGAGCCGAGGCCACGCGTCGGAGCGTTCAAGCTAAAGTTGCTGACGCCTGTACAGCCGCGGCCACATCTTTGTAGAGCGCGTAAGCAGCCGGTTTTTTTCTCTGCGGGACGACACCTCGAGGCAGTCTCGGGGTCTGACGAGGTGTGCCATGGGCGTGCACGGCCTAGTAGTCAGGCTAACCACGTCATAACTCGAAACTGCCACGAAAAGGCTACGAACGAACCATCGGAGGACCTCGCTGGCGCACATAAGGCGTGCTGATTTCTATCGAGAAAGACCCACCGTTCGCATGTGTGGAGCGAAGTTCGTAGTAAAGGCAAGCGAAAAAGAGAGGAGATATTGAGAGACGAATTAGCGCAGGTACTCTTGTGTTCGTAGTAAAACCATCCGCGTTGTTCGACGAGACGAGCCCAGACTGGTGCTGTCTCTACGACTCGGCTACAGCTTTGAGCATGCAGACGCTACACAATTTCAGCACCCGGAAAACATCGTTACGAAAAAATGGCAAGCGGAGGTCGAACGGCCACCAGCAGAAGCCGACGCGTCTTGGTGAAGCCGATTGCGGCTCGCTCTCGGTGACGGTGCACATGCAGTGACTAAACCCTCAATGCTATACGTTCACACACACGTTACATATATCATTTTAAGTTTATAACAAAACGGACCCGAAAGTTGATGCCATTAAGAAAGCTGTCAGGCATTCCAAGTTAAGTAATTGTTGGTATTCCAATCTAATAGCTTTAACTGTTTTGAGTGTCAATGTGTGTAGTTTTTTGGCGACACTGAAATCTTGTTTGTGCATAATGACCGCTACAAAGAAGGAGTGGCTGAATTATTCCACATATCTCGAAAAGCGAGTGATTGCGTTATCCAACGTTCCCTGGCGTTATTGTCTAAAGAAATTGGTTTGCGAAACAGCGGTCACTAGGAGGTTCACACATGGATGTGCCTTAAGTTTTGACAAGTGTATCACCTTTGACAATGAGCAGGCGCGCTCACCATTAAAAAAATCGTACATGTTGTTTCTCGATAAAGCAGTTGCAAGTTTAGCACCGTGTATGTAACATCTTTTCTTCATAGTGAGTGCAACCACTGTTTATGGCATATTTACTATGTTACCTCTGCAGACACGATGAATTTTACGGCTGCGAAGCTCCTTTGCAGACAGGCTCATTCCCTAGCCTTGGGTAACGTTCGTCTCCACTGACTTGTACACCTTTATTTCGCTCAGAGTAACAAGGTTAGTGCACGATATCACCGTGCGACACTACTGAGAAAGCGAAGATGTTCTTAGTCTTGTCCGTTCCTGGCGTGTAGGTATGCGCTCCATCGCACAATCGCACCTTTTGTAATAGCGGGAACACGCTTGCCCTAAATAAATAAATGGTGCGCTGCATTTACCGGCTGCATTGGGCCAATTGGCAGCATAATGCACAAGAAATGGCTCGCCAAGTTGAAGATCCATCGTACTGAATGCTGTAGTAGAACGGCTGGTACATACGGATTGTCTGCGTGGAGGACCCACCAATATGGTCACCAATGTGGACAGCCCACTATAGGCCCACAGCAATGGTGACGTCAGGTGCAAGTCATGTATAACGGTTGCGCTCCATAGAACGTGTGGAGCATTCTGCGCACTGCTGCACGATTGAATTAAATAGCCGAAGCTGTTTCAATCAAGCTGAAAAAAAAAACTTATTCTGGCGCAACCAAATGCTGGACGCCGTAGAATGCGCGCAAATGGAATTCTATTAAATGGTAGGCCAGCCTGTCAGCATTGCAAACGCCATCACGTTTCGTCACCAACCCTAACACTGGGAAGAAAAAAAATAAAATAAAACATGTACCATTGCAAGAGCAAAGCAATGTTTTTATGGGAAAAAAAACGGGCTCGTCCGGGGTTTCAACCCGGCACCTCCGCACCCAAAGCCAGAATCATACCCCTAGACCAATGAGCCAAGGCGAACGATGCCTCGCTGTTTGTTACTTTTATGATTGCGAAGGGTAAGAAGAAAGAAAGAAGGAAAGAAAGAGAGAAAGAAAGAAAGAAAGAAAGAAAGAAAGAAAAAAAGGAAGAAAGAAAGAAGAAAATAAAGAAAGAAAGAAAGAAAGAAAGAAAGAAAGAAAGAAAGAAAGAAAGAAAGAAAGAAAGAAAGAAAGAAAGAAAGAAAGAAAGGGGCAGCTGCTGCGAATGACAATCGAACCGATAACCCCATTATGCTTCGGTTTTTCCGCAGCACTCTGCTATGAAATACAAAAGGAACTGCTAGATGGAAATATTGAAGCTCTACGCTGTTCTTCACGCCTCTCATGCTGTATGCGAACACCCGGTTCCGCATTTGCTGGGCACAGAGTATGTAGGCCATACAAATGCGCAGTAGGAGGTAGAACAGTTGGTGTGCAAATTTCGGGAATAGCTGGAACTTCTGCGGCTCCTCCTACAATATTAGGAGCTATGCTGGTTTACCCATTACGAAAATTATTAGTTTACTTCACTGACCATGTTAATGAATGTGGATGAATCACAAATCACTCATTGCCTGAGAAGAGTGCGGTAGAGAAGAACGATATTGTCTTGCTCGTTAGTGCCTCTACAGGGAGCTTTTGCTATTATATTGTGGGAACCGACATCGGAATGTTACGCTTTATTGTGGTACGCCGCAATCGACTGCACATTTCGATGGAGGCGAAAGGTTATAGTGGTCCATGAACTCAGATTTACCTGCACCTTTAGGAACCCCCGGTGGTTAAATTTTCTGAGGTCCTCCACTCTATAGGGCGTGGTAAACATTCATATCAAGCTTTTGACACGCTAAAACCCAAAAATTAATAATCATGCCGATAGTTGTAGAAAAACCTCACCGAAAAAGAACAAAGACAAAAAAGACACATAATACTGGACAAGCGCTGAACTTACAACTAAATTTTCATTGCAGCAACTGCACTTGTTTTTTAGTACACAACGTCATATCGCATTTTCATACACAAGCTGCCTTGTCTTGTTACAACGCGACAAAGACGACGACAAGATGAAGTGTAGAATCGAATTAGGTTGGGTTTAATAATTTCGAATATACTATCCTTGGAATCTTCCTATTAGGCCGTAGTCACCGGGATATCTGTTCCGCTGCAGAGAGACTCTTAATCGAATGAAGGCGGTTTTTATTGGAATTATCTGAATTGATAAAATGAGTTCCTTCTAATCATTTTATATTGCAATAAATGTACAATCATATGTGATCTCTTATGTCTAATTATTCGTTTCCTGGCCAATACCCCAGAATGGGTTTGAGTCATTCATATTAGCCATCATCATCATCATCGTCGTCGTCGTCGTCATCATCATCAGCAGCAGCAGCAGTAACGACACGTGCTGCGTCCCGCGGTTCGTGGTGGTGGCGGTGTTTGTGGTGGTAAAAACTTTATTGATAACTCCGGCAAATTCATCGTTTGAGCATAGGCCACCCGCGAGGAGGACCAGAGACCCTTTTTCCTCACTGCCTCGCAGGCTTGCTGGATGGCCCACAGTTGATCCTGGAGGTTGGAGCTGCGCAGCGCAGCCGTCCACAGCACCGCAGCCTCACCTGGGGAGGCCGCGTTTTCTTCTGCTAAAACTACACATTCCCTGAAAAAGGGCCTAAGTGATGCGTGAGTCCAGCCGCACAATTTGCAACTATTATCCGATTATACATCTGGGTATATCCTTTAAAAATGAAGGAGGTTGGTTAAGGTTTAGGTTTGCGATTGCCGGCAACTTCCGCTTCAAATCTGTCGAGTTTGGGGCTTGGTGGTGAATCAATACGCCTAGATGTTTTTTTAAAAAATTCGTAATTTCACAGTATCTGGTCATTTTATGCCTCTCTGTCCAGCCCTTCACGGAATTTCCATCTCCTGAAGAGGACCCTTCTGCGCGGGTGCTGAACGTGAGACTTAGCGCTATACGCGATGGACCTACGCATTGAAGTTGGACACCGGGTTGTGGGGCGACGTGTGAGCCAGAAACCATATAATATGTCATTCTGCCGTCTCTTAAGAGGTTATTTACTTTGCGTTGGCTTTGAGGATAGCGGCGGCCTCTGGCAAAATTCTTTCCTGTGCATCGTTTCTGACCACTGTCTGCGAATCACTTAGTATGTATTGGCTATTGGGACAAACTATGGCTAGGGCTATTGCCACTTCTTCCGCAACCTCGCGGTGTCTGCTGCGTACACTACATGAGCTAATCAACTGTTTGTCAGTAGTGAGAACTGCCCCTGCGAAGGCACGTACATCCGCGTATTCGGTCGCGTCTACGAACAGTCCTTCCTTGTCTTTACCAAAAACTTGTAGTACAGACCGGGCTCTGCTCTATCTTAGACCCTGATTTAGTTCGGGTTGCATGTTTTTGGATATATTAGCCACACGGAGCTTTTCTCTGACCGGGCTGGGGAGAGATCGTTTATCGCCGTGGTGCTCGTGATAGGCTACCCCGAGTTTGTTCGGGATGCTCCTGCCCGTTCATGTTCTGGTTCGTCTGGCTAGTTGTGAAATTTGGTGGTATGCCTCTATTAGCTGTTCAAGCGTATTTCGCATACCCAACTGTAGTAGAAATTCCATGCTTGTGCTGTTTGGAAGTCGCAGCACCATCTTGTGTGTTCTTCTAATGATGTTGTTCCACTTAGTTTTTGCCACAATGTGCCAATTCTACCACAATGTGCCAATTGTGGTAGGCGGCCACGTATGTAATGTGACTAATCACGAAGGAATGAATAGGCCAGACGGCACTGGCCTCCTTCACACCTCTAGGTCTATTGATGATTCTTCTGATGATCCTCATCGTGTTAGCGAGCTTAGTCTCCAGATTTCGGGCAGCAGTGGCGGCAGACGGTTCAGCGGAGCACGGTCCTAACTGTCTTCTTGCCCATGCGCAGAAACCCCGCAAAGTGGACGTCATCCGCGCATCCATACCAGCCTGCAGTGCCCCGGGAATGACCAACTGAAACCAAGGAAAGTTGGTACTATCCGCATATCCACCACAGCGCTGCGCGGGCACTTGACGGACCAGCTGGTGATACGCCCCCCGCCCTTTATATACTCGGTCGCATCGTGGGACTCAACCACATTTCGGGCAGCAGTGGCGGCAGACGGTTCAGCGGAGCACGGTCCTAACTGTCTTCTTGCCCATGCGCAGGTTGGTTAGTTTTGGTACGTTATTTATCGCTTGAAACTGCTCCTGCCGCTACTGCTGTCCTCGAGTTTTGTATTTTGTGACTAGACAAGTGCTGCAATGAGTGACGTATGTGAATCCTGTAAACAATACTTTTCTGAAGATGAGGATGTCATAACATGTGCAGAATGCCGGCAATGCTATCACATCGGAGAATGTATCGGAATAAGTGAACGTACCTATAAAAAGAAAGGGAAAGAGGCAAAGAAAGCCTTAAAATGTCAGACTTGCCGTGTGCCTTCATCTAGGAACACTCAGATGAATAATAACGCTGATCAATCAGCTTTAACGGAAGCCTTGAGCCAGCAACTTGCGGAAATTAACAAATGCTTGGCGCACTTGACAACTAAGGTCGATGACCTTACAGAATTAAAGCAAACAGTCACCAGCATTGAACAATCCATTCAGCACATGTCAGATACGCATGACAAGCTTCTTGAAATCAGCGCAAGGCACGATAGAGACATAGAAAGCCTCCGCAACAGAGTAGAAGCTGTGGAACAAAATTTTGACGAAAAAGAAATTCGCAAGCTAAACCTAGAACTAAATGACCTTCAGCAATATAGTCGCCGCCAGAATCTGGAAATTCATGGCATGCCGTTTATTGAAAAAGAGGATACCCTGTCACGAGTTAACGACCTTGCGAAGAGGCTTGACCTGCAGACACTATCTGACTGTGACGTTGAAAGCATGCATCGCTTGCCACCCCGTAAAGGGAAACCCCCAGTTATACTGATAAGATTCGCTCGACTGAGCTTGAAGGCAGCATGGCTTGCTAAACGTGCCGAACTAAGAGAAAAAAACAGTAATATTCAGCTATTTGATAACTTAACTCCTGCAAATAAGAAGCTCCTTTGGATGGCAAGGACTAGAGCCACCGAGATGAACTATCGATTCACTTGGTCTTCACAGGGAAAGATTTTTGTCAGAAAGAATTCAGAAGCACGCGCAATCCGAATTGCATCTGAAGATGATCTAAACAAGATTGTTTAAACACTTACTGTACCTATCGCCTTTTATGGCTTTTTTCTGTTTTGATGATCAAGTCGATGCATTACAATGCTGTCTCTTTCAAGAATTTGATTAAGGACTCGAACTTTCTTTCTGAACGTGGTCTTTCCCTTTATCATATTAATGCACAGAGTATGAGGAACAAGGGTGAGGAAATTGAAAGCGAATTAGTACACCTCAACTATGACTTTGATATCTTGGGCTTCTCGGAGACATGGTTTTCTTCACAGTCAGACGTGGTCAGTTTGGGAAATTACAATATGGAATCAGTATTCAGAACTGGAAAACGCGGTGGCGGTGTATCTTTGTATATCAAAAAAAATTTGCCCTATGAGGCGTGGCCCGACTATTGTGTTGTGTGTAGTGATTTCGAAGCAGTTACTGTGATGCACAACAAGGTTGTAATAGTACTGATCTACCGCCCCCCGAATGGTAATACTGACTCACTTCTTGAGTTTTTAGAGAAGCTTCAACATCATGCTAATTCTAATCGATGGTTCGTGATATCATTTGGTGATTTTAATATAGATATATCAAAAGATGGTCCTATTAAGCTCAAACTAATGGAGTTAATGTTGTCCCATGGCTGCGAAAACATCATTAGCACTCCTACCAGAATAACAAGCACATCAGAAACGATCATTGATCTCTGTTTCACTAATTTATCCCCTGACAGTGCATTAGCCGGAGTATTCAGCTCTGGTATAAGTGACCACTTACCTTTTTTTGCACTATTAACAATGCCAGAACTGCAGAATTCTCCAAAATACATGCGTAGAGATATAAACGATCCAAATATTCTCCGTTTTCGCTCTCTAATGTTTAACTGCAATTGGGATGACCTGTACCGAGAACCTGATCCGTCTAAGGCATACAACCTGTTTATGTCAAAAATGGTTAGTAACTACAATACTGCTTTTCCGTACGTTGTTGTAAAGAAACACAAGAGAGCAAGAAAGGAGTGGATTACGCCGGCACTTCTTAAGCGGATAAATGAAAAAAACAAACTTTTCCAGCACTTTTTGAAAACAAAAGAACAAACTGACCTCATTGAGTTTAAAAATTTTAGAAACAAAGTAAACAAAGACCTCAAGAAGGCGAAAATAGATTTCTATGCCTACAAGTTTTCTACAGTGATTAACAACTCAAAAATGGTTTGGAGCTCGGTTAATAAACTGATAGGAAGAAAACAAGCCACTGTCCCTAGCTATATACAGATAAACGATATTCACTTCAGTGGCAAGGCACTGGCAGACAAATTTAACCTTCATTTCCTTGAGGCAGGATCCTCAAGTAATATAACACAAGCGACTGACCTTAAACCGGCTGAATGCTATATTGAAAGCTCTTCCACTAATTCTTTGTTTTTATTACCCGTTACCGAGGAGGAAGTAGCCACTGTCATATGCTCACTAAAGAACAGCTCACCCGGAGAAGATGGCATCTCCGCAGCACCTATCAAGGCAGTTGCTGATTTGATTGTCGCCCCATTCACTTACATACGCAACAGACTCTTCCTGACGGGAATTTTTCCATGTGCCATGAAAATAGCTCGCGTAACAATAATTTTTAAAGGAGGTGATAAAAATGAACTTCAAAATTATCGCCCAATCTCTATTCTGCCGCTTTTCTCTAAGGTCGCGGAACGCCTGATATATAAGAGGGTATTTTCTTTTATAGCAAACAGAAATGTCATTTGTGAAGAACAGTGTGGATTCCAACCAGGTAGATCAACTCAGTCTGCTTTACTCCGTATTAAGGACAGCCTACTTCATAACTTTGAAAAAAAATTTTACACTGTGGGAATATTTCTCGATTTCCGTAAGGCTTTTGACTCGATAAAGCACGATATATTAATTAGGAAACTTCAACTGTATGGAATACGCGGGATTGCGCTTGATCTAATGAAAAGCTATCTTTGGGCCAGGAAACAATATGTACAGCTCCACAATTATAAATCTGATTTGGGCGTAATTAAGTATGGGGTTCCCCAAGGATCGATACTTGGTCCTCTACTTTTTATACTTTATATCAATGACATAGTTAACATTCAGTTCACACCAAACATAGTCATGTACGCCGACGATACCAATGCCTTCTTTTCTGGTTTAGATCTTCGCGATATTGAAATAACTGCAAATTCTTGGTTGGATAAACTAAAATCATGGCTTACAGTCAATCAGCTAGAACTAAACATAAAAAAAACTAAATTTATGCTCTTCAAACAAAAAAATAGGCCTGTAGATTATGCTATCTCTCTGATTTTTAATGGAGAAAATATTGCGCAGGTAAATAAAATTCAGTTTCTGGGTGTGTGTTTTCAAAGTGACCTTAGTTGGTCCCACCATGTGGACAACCTGCGAATAAAAATATCAAGATCGATCGGTCTAATTCGACGCTTACAGCATCTCCTTCCAGGGAGAGTTAAACGGCAGCTTTACTTTTCTTTTATCTACTCGCAAATCATTTATTGCATTTTAGTCTGGGGTACGTGTAACAAAACAAATACAGAAAGTATAATTCTTCTTCAAAAACGCGCACTAGGTTTGATAAGTACCTCGGTCCCCACTAATATGTCTCTTTTTTATATGTATAATGTACTCCCGTTCCCAGAGTGCTATAGGATGCAACTAGCCATGTTAATCTTCAAAAAAATTAAAGATAATTTCCAGATTTTTTCTGATGTGTACTTAAGCAGAGATCTTACGTATAATCTGCGTACTGTTGCGTTGGTCGGGCCAATGTGCCGGACTAACTATGGTGTACAGTCAATTAATAACCAAATCATTCTACTGTGCAACAGGATTCCTGAAATAATTGAATACGCTAAGGAGGCTAAAAACATAACACAATTTAAGAAGCAAATTTACAATGTAATAAACAGAACACAAGTCTACAGTGCATGTAAAGGAAATATGTAATGTATGTAATATTTATAGTATTCACTGTTTTTCAACTTGTATTGTATTTCAAAATATGTTATGGTGTTTTGTACTGTCCTGCTCTACCTGCCCGAGGTGCCTCACGAAGAGGGGCCAAGTCAGGAGACACACTCTCCTTTTGCCCCCTTCGTGGGCATTTCTGCGGAAATGTCCGAATAAAATAAAATGAAAATGAAATGAAATGAAAAATTCCTTATCGTTGCTGCGTTGGCACCATTTGCTTCTATTATGAGTCCGAGCATCTTGAGCTGTTTGACCCAAGAAATATCTTGCCCATCTTTTGTGTGCACGCAAATTTCTTCGTATTCTGCATGCCGAATGGAATACTTGGGAGGTCTTCCCTTGAGCGTCGGGTGGTATAGGAGAAGTTGAGATTTATCTGACGAGGAGACAAGACCTGTTCCTACAAAGTGCTGTTCCACTATACCTCAACCCCAGTCTGTAGCCGCTGCTCGATGCGCCGTAGCTTTTTAATCGTCTTAGTCAGGCCGTAACAAAATGAACCAGTACCAAAGTTCCTAGTTCATCATACTGACTAATGCATCCCAAAAATACAAAAAACGAAACTACCGTATCATCAATCTTTAGCGCATATTTCTTATAATCACCATGCGCGCGTAACAACTGCAATCAAGATGAAGGCACCAAGAAGATAAACAGGTGTATAACGTTGCACTTCATTTGATTGATTGATTGATTGATTGATTACCCGCAGGGCGCGGGTTCAAATCCCGGCTGCGGCGGCTGCATTTCCGATGGAGGCGGAAATGTTGTAGGCCCGTGTGCTCAGATTTGGGTGCACGTTAAAGAACCCCAGGTGGTCTAAATTTCCGGAGCCCTCCACTACGGCGTCTCTCATAATCATATAGTGGTTTTGGGACGTTAAACCCCACATATCAATCAATCAATGATTGATTGATTGGTTGATTGATATGAGGGGTTTAACGTCCCAAAACCACCATATGATTATGAGAGACGACGTAGTGAAGGGCTCCAGAAATTTTGACCGCCTTGGGTTCTTTAACCTGCACCCAAATAGCATTGTAGGTTAGTCAAAATTGTGCTACTTAGCATTCGAGATTTGTGGTTGGCTCTTCGACCATAATTACAATTTTGATTATTGAACCACCCTCAGCAACAGTAATTATCACGCACTATGCGTCCTTCTGGGGTCTGTATTGAGGTCAGACACGGCTACAAAATAACTTTGTTTTGCAGCGAAGGCTTTGGAACGCTATTTTTCTCAAGATTTTATATTGTGTCACAATCACCTTGAACTCCGGAGAGCGAGCTGCGAGAACATAGGTATGACAGGCGTCCTCCAGCACTATTCAACCCGCGTTTTTACTCGTTGGTTGCGTGGACTAAAGTGTGGACAGATTAGTGCAGCCATAACAACAGTGATGTCAGCCCGCAGTCCGAAGTTTGATTTTAAAAAATTCAAAATACAATAAAAATGTGCCTGCCCTAAATCTAATTTTATAGTGGCCACATGACCACATTTTACTCGGCTTAGGACGTTCGGTCGCTCCCCGAATAAAATGAGCTAGAAGCCCCCACGCTGGGGAAGCTTGCACACCATTGTTGCTTGTGTTTTACAACGCATTGCTGATGTTTCCATAGTAACAAACGGAAGGCCTGACGCCTGACTTGTGAGAACGTGAGCAAGGCGCTACTGTTTTGAAGCGAGACATCGTAAGCTGTTCTTTACAGCGACGTTCATTGTCATTCTCTCCTCCTATTTTGAAAAAAGAGCCACCCGACGAAATACATGAGTGCAGCTACACCAATTAAACAAAGGGGTTTACTTGTAGCGCTTCAGCAGCAATCAAGAGCCTACCGCACGTGCAGGCAGACACTTCTCGCAAACACGTGGGAGCAAAAAGGGGGAATAGCGAGAAGCCATTCATATGGACGTCGAAGCCATGCAAGCAAGAAAATGCAGTGGCGAAACGTAAGCCTGCACTACTGTCGTTCTTTGTGGTCGTAGTTCTTTTTGTTGTTGTTGTTCTTGTTGCGACGGTGTGTGTTTGATGTTCAATTTAAGACCGCAGAAAGGACAGAGGCGATACACTAGTAATCTCAGTTTCGATGCCGCACAACATTCGCTTCTAACTTTACATATATCCAATCATGGGCTTGCATCATCAATCATCGTAATTTCCGCCCGCAATCGTTCTCGCAAGCGCCACTACACGCTCATGCAGTCGGCAGCGATGTAGCACTTCTATCGCGTCAATACAATAATAAATTTATTTTTATAGACGCTTAGGCATGCTCAAATTATCCCCAGCCATCATTCTACATAAAATACGAATAGAAAAATTGGCCCAGTATCTGCATGTTACACTGCAAATGTCGTCGAAAGACGATATTCTTCTGTCTGGAGAGTTTGAAAAAAAAAACGTTTATTAGATGTTCTGCGCAAGAAAATTGGTGAATGGAATTCTGGAGGCGCTGCGTTAGAGTGCCTCGAGCGTGCAGCGGAGGCGAACGAGTGCATCAAGTCACGTCACACGTGAAACATGAGCGCTAACTGGCAGTTATCTTGGAAAACGAAGCGCGCGGCGTGCGCGCCCATCTCAGATGCGATAGAGTGTAGAACGCAAGGTGACGAGTAGGTGCCACCACCGTGTCGTCTCAGCAAAACGTTCGAAACACTTGCTTTTCCGTGCAAGCGTTGCATTGTCAGCGCAGCGTAATAAGTGCTATGGTCCTTAGAATTACCAATATATTCCTTTTCTAGTATAAAGACACGCATACAGAACATTTACGTGTTGTTATGGTGCCTCATATGTGCGCAATAGTTGCTTTTTAATTGACAATTATATAAATATGAACGCAAAACTTTGAGCAGTATTAGTGGGCGCTGTGGATGGGGTCAGCCGTTTGAAGTATAATTTGGTGCCGTTCAGAGTATTGTTAAGGACAGACAAACAGACAATTGTACAGACTGACAGAGAGACCAACATTTTTGAGTCCGAGGTCCTCAAGAAAGACTATCGTCTTTAAAAATAGGTGCTTCAAATGTGTGCGAGCGTCTCTTTAAGCCAAGTGATGCTCTGCGGACGGGTGTCCGCCCCTGCATTCGCTCAGAGCTTTGTCACTGCATGTTACCACGTTACTAGGTGAAGGTAAACCACCAACTGACGCTCACGTGCTCCTTTTAGTGTCCCTCTTTTATCCTAAGCAGCCGTCGCACGTCACCTGCCCAATTAGATTATGTCACGATCAACAGGTTCTGTAGAGTGGCCAAGCCTCGTTTTGCGCGCCTTTCCCACTCTTCTCGCAAAGCAAGGAGGAGCATTCCGAGAGGCGGATAGACGAGCCGGCGATGTGAGCGTGGAGAAGGAAACAGCGAAACGAGCAACGGTAGTGTTTCAGTCATCAAACTCATGTTGCCCCATTAGCGTTCGCATTAGGCTCGCGCAAAACTACAATGCCACGACTAAATTTCGACCTCTGGGTGTTTGCATCATCACGTTTGCCTTAAAGCCTAAGTTTAATGAAACATTCTTTGTGTAGGCTTTCATAAACCAAGCCAAATATACAGAAGTCGACCGAGCCAAAAAATTTACCTAAGGTGACAAGTCGTGTGTTTGGACGCTATAGTGATAAAACAACAACAAAACATCTAGGATTAAATTTATACAATATAAGGTCAGGCTAAAAGAAAACTACCATTTCAGATATATTTTTTGAAGTAAGCCGCATGAGAAAGTCTTCATGTCGTGCTGATTTGATTGATTGATATGTGGGCTTTAACGTCCCAAAACCACCATATGATTATGAGATACGCCGTAGTGGAGGTCTCCAGAAATTTCGCCACCTGGGGTTCTTTAACGTGCACCTAAATCTGAGCACACGGGCCTACAACATTTCCGCCCCCATCGGAAATGCCACCGCCGCAGCCGGGATTCAATCCCGCGACCTGCGGATCAGCAGCCGAGTACCTTAGCCACTAGACCACCACGGCAGGGCATCATGTCGTGCTGCTTAAAAAGAACTCCGAGTGAAACAAGTTTTTCAATACGTTGAACTCTTTTGGCCACAGTCATACGCGTCACAGAACCATCCCCCAGAAAAGAAGCAATCTTTTGTGTCTCTTTAGCAACGAATGGGTTTCTTGTATCATTCATGAGCACAACTCGATAAAATACACACACCCACGCACATCGCAAAATGATGAGTGTACCCTAAGTTGACAATTTGAAGCGCTGTAGAACGAAATGAACGAAGCAAAGATGTCGATGTGAAAAACAGTCCCAGTATCATTTTTCTCTTTACTGGCAAGCACCAGCACATCCCCAATACAAGAGGCGACGGGCAACGATCTCACGCTTCTCGTTGTTGATGATCAGGCGCAGATGCCTGCACGCTCGCATCGCACACCCGTCAAGGCAGCCGGCAGAACCGTCACAAAAGTGACCGAGGAGTGGCGGACGGGACTCCGAGCGGCGACGCTTGCGGCATTTCGGATGGAGATGGGCTCTGTTTAGAGCCACGGGGGCCCATAAATCTTGTAGCGGATCCCCGGGGATCGTTTACATTATACACAATGTTCCCGGGCGGAAAAAGAGCGCATCCATATAGAGGAGCACACCCGCTGAGGGCGACGCACAGGGGAGAAGAGCACCAACAACAGTCCGCAACATTCCTGCGGCTGATGGAGCGGGACTGTGGTGAGCTATGGAAGCGCGGCGTGTAGCTCGGCGGGCTAGCCAGTGCATTCCTCGAGCGGCCGGTAAATAAAAGATGCACCGCCGCCGACGCCTCTCGGCAGACGCAGTATATATATACGTGCAACAACAAAAGGACTTCGATCCGACGCGTTCCCTCATCAGTCTGTCGGACGCAAGAGTGTACAAGGCTTTGCACTCGGTGGGCAAAATCGACGCGCATAAAGTCGTCCACCGCCTCCTCATCCTTGGCCCGAACCTATGTGGCACTGAAGGTGTAAGCCCCAGAGGAAATGCGTCCCACAGAGGCAAGGAAATTAGGTAGTTAGGGCTAATTGATCGGAACGCCTTCTCCTTTCCGCCCGCGACACCAGCTGCATCGAGTGAGCGCCTTCGCTGTGAGCTAACATAGCGCTCGGCTCAGTTGTCCTATAGCACCCCAAACCTTTCTCCTCGGGTCGGAGGAAAAGGAACCCCTTCATTGTAGTTTACGGCATGTAGTCCAACTTCGTTACCAGACTCCACGGTCGTTAATTGTCGGCCCGGTGCCCCTAAATGAATGCGGGCGCCCGAGATTGTCATTCACCGCCTTCCCTAACGGCGTCTTCGAATCTCGCCATGCTTGTTCCGAGAGCTCGTGGTGTCCCTAAAGGCTGAACGAATTTTCTCTTTACGGCCGTCCATGTTTGTTTAAACTACTCGAATTGGCTCGACGTACTCTGTGTTGTTAGTCTCAAAGAAGGCAACAGAAGAAAGCGGACGGAAGGGAGGTGACTCAATAAACGCAGCGAATGAAATATGGTCACGTTTACGGTAATGAAGCAACAGGCGCAGTCCTCGGCTTTCTGACGAGACGAATGCACCCCACCGCTATCCTGATTGCTTGCAAGGCTGCAACGTCTGTCATCTTACACGTTACTTTTAGAGGATTAATTTACTAACATTGTTAGTATCCCGTGGAATAAAAGGGCAACTGTGAATTAGTGCATCTGGTAGTGGGTGAGGAAATCGTGACAGCACTGGAAGCCTTTGAGCCAAGGGGAGGTACTTTGACACAAAAGCTAGTAACGTTACCGCGCGAAGTATAAAAAAAAAGTGACGCTTTGCGAGTAAAACTTCGGTGCTTTTGACATCACAAGTAAGCTCATAATTACCCCGCAGTTAGCTCTATCGCAATCGCCCACGTGCATTCGTTTAACTTTCTTTACATGCAAGGGCGCAATAACGACTTTGAACACATACGCAGACTATAAATTTTAATGGCTTAAAGCTACACAGCAGACGGCTTAGTTTTGTGCTTCAGATATGTTTGACCACGTGAGGTTAGTTTCCATGCACTGAAGACACGATACAAGATTGCTTTTGCTGTTCATTTCAAGCGCAGCGCAACCGCCGCGGCTGAAAATAGAACCTCTGGCAGTACGGCTCGCAGCTGCACCCCACACATGAGTCGCTGTGCAGCATAACGTTTTCGCTTTATTTTTTGTGTTTTGCGAGGGCTTAAAGTCAAGTTCTAAAAGTTTAAAACTGAACGAACAATCTTATCTTTATGAAAATTTTGTGCGTATTTTTTCCCAGCGCGTGTCTGTTTTAACTAGAGGAGTTGTTTATGCTTGGTGAAACTTCGCTGGATCGTGTACAAAAAGTATCATCATCAAGAACGCGATGACTCGGCCGGCACAAGCGCATTTCGTTTTCTTTCTCTTCTGCTTCACTCCAAAAACACGTGCGCCGATTCGTCCAGCGTGGAGTGTAATTACTCAGATGGGTGAGAAAATGAATACAGAGAGAGATAGAGAAATAAATAGATGAAGGGAGAGAAAAAAGTAGTCAGAAATATAAAGCAAAAAAGAGATGTGAAGAAATAGTCAGAAAATTATTTTAAAAGTGGAAACGAGAATAAGAGAAAGAAAAAAGACAGAGCGAGAAAAAGATGAAAAAATGGACAAATACAGAAAAATAAATATGAATGAACAGAGACAAAAAGATATATAAAAACAGTGAGAAAGAGAAAGAAACGAAAGAAGAAGGAAACGAAGAGAAAAAATAAAGAGAAATAACACAGGCTGCCCAGCTCCACTGTTTCTTTAGGCTTGGCACCACTAGTATGAACCTGCCGTAATTTTATTTTCTAGGGTAATATTCGTGAATAAAGTAACTAGGCGAAGTGCTACTTTTGGGGTGCTTGACATAATTTCATGAACCTGCGAATCTTCTCAGCTTAATACGTCATCCCTATACAACGGCAAAGATAGACAACGAAGCTCAGTTTTAATAATAAAAAATGTGAAAAAAGCAGCTCACGCAGACTTGGAGAAAAGACAGGTGAGCACCGATCTCCCCACTTTTCTTTTTTTTTTTGCAATCCACCGTTCATTGTAATTTTTTTTTCACACCGGATTACCAAATAAGCTGGTCAGATGCAATGAATAAAGTGATCTTTAGCTTTATAATAGGCTAAACTTTGAATTTTATACTTTATGAATATATAGCGAGAAAGCAGGAATAATATTGTGCACTGGCTTTGCGGTTTCATGCTTCTTTAGCGCTTTTTTACGGATTTGAAATTGTTACTGTTTCAGTAAACGCCATTTGGCTCTCGACCTCCCACTGTACCAGCAGGTGGGCTCTGTTGCACGATTTCTCATCATGCTACGGAGCACACTTACAGTAGAGCAGTGCTAAAAATAGTGCCGTGTTACATGCGGTAATTATATTAGGAATGCGCGAGACACAACTTGTTTAGGAAGACAAAACATACATCTAACACCGTTCATCTTATTACATAGCAGCCGTAAAGCTTTTCATTAAACCACCTGGCATGATTTGAAAACGACCATCTTCATCATCATCCAGCAGGCGCTGTCTCCGTCCTTTCCTTCATCTACTGCTTCGCTCCCAGAACACGAGTGCTGATTTGCCTGACGTGGGACGCACTCTACTAGAGTTTTGATCCCCTGATGACGTGCGCGGACATTGCACAGTGCATTGACCTCCAGCATTTCACCTCTAACAAAACGCCTCCGCCACAGCCGGGATCGAAGAGATATGATATTGGAGATGGGGAGAGTAGGGAGATTTGGAAGAAATAAGTAGGAAATCATTTGGAGATATCAGCGTCCGCGATGGGTTTGTGTGTGTGTGTGTGTGTGTGTGTGTGTGTGTGTGTGTGTGTGTGTGTGTGTGTGTGTGTGTGTGTGTGTGTGTGTGTGTGTGTGTGTGTGTGTGTGTGTGTTTCAGAGAGAGAGAGAGAGAAAGAGAGAGAAAGAGCTCCAGTATATTATATTGTGTGTGTGTGTGTGTGTGTGTGTGTGTGTGTGTGTGTGTGTGTGTGTGTGTGTGTGTGTGTGTGTGTCTGTGTGTGTGTGTGTTTCAGAGAGAGAGAGAGAGAGCTCCAGTAGATTATATTTAAGAAGATATCTTTAGAGGGGAAATAACAGTTTTAGAGTGGGGATAACATAAAGTTGGATAACAATTCCCTCTTCCCATCATGTCAAAACACACACGCGGGAAAATAGTGCAGGACGCTTCGTAGGTAGAATACGAAAAGACACTAATGACACTAATTCTCTTAAATTACGTGCGCGATATTCCAACCAGTTAGCAAGGTGGTTCTATGGCATTACACATTAGCCGAAAATACTAGCTAACATGTGTTCTGCAGGCTCATTGTGGGTGTCCTCCTGTGCTGTACGCATCGTGTGGTCCGTATATTCATGGACATGCTTCCTCGAGTGCACTAAATTCTTTCTATTTGTAGCCAGCATAAAAAAAAGACCAGCTTGACATGGGGCGCTTCAGGAGCACAGTAAATCTTTCGAACACATCGAACACAGGCGCCTGCTGGTTCCACGACAACAAAACTTGGCGTTGAGCACTAGAGAAGATTTAAAGAGAATCGTCAAGTGCTCTAGGGTAGGGGAACGGGAAGTAGAAGGGAAGTTCCGGGACTCGCTACGAAGCCTGTGCACGAAGTGAAACTTAAGAGAGAACGTGAGAGAGAGTGAGAGATCACCGCGGGATCCCCGCGACACGCGCGTAGCGTGCGGGTGTTGCTCCGTTGTTCGTGTGCAGCAGCCAGGTCTTGGCCGCGGACAAACGGCCTGCCTCTGAGAGAGCCCGGCTGCCAGGGAAGGTCACGTCCCAGGATTACGGCTCGCTCGACAACGGTGGCCCGGGGCTCGAGGGGGGCCCTCGTGAGTGATGACCGTCACGAGAGCTGCGAGAGCGCGCGGCCAAATGGCCGCCGAGCAGCACCAGCAGGCCACGGACGCTCGCCCTCGGCCACCACACTCAGGTAGGGGCCGTTCTTCCCGCAGCAACTTTTTCCCGCTTCCGTTTCTGTTTTAGTTTCTTTTTCTTAGCTGTGAGCTTCAGTGTCTATGAGAGCTTTCCTCTCGAGATAAGGACCGGGGCTCTAGCGCGGCCGCCGAAGAAACGGAGCCAAAATACAGAGGCGTTGGACCAAACGAAGCCGATCTAGGGCGGTCGCACGAGCTTCGCTGCTATACCGGAAGCTCGGAGGCTTCTTCACCTTGTTTCTTTAATAACTCTCGCTCAGATACTGAGTGGACTGTTGCTTGTTGACTGCTTTTTGCGGCTTTCTTGTGTATAGTTCTTGTCACTGCTTCTGCTGGCCGGAGTTTTCCTCGTTCTTGCTCTGCTTCGAGCGCAGTGAAAGGTGGAGCCGGCGCACTCATGGACCGAGTGAGCTTTCGTAGTTCTTAATTGAGTAACACGAGAGAAAGAGGCTGCTGATTCGCTACCAGTGGCTGTCGTCTTCTGCCAGAAACATAGAGACGCAGGCGAGGAAAGAGGGTCCTTTTCTTTTTCGTCTTGACGAAAGTAGGAAGAACCGCTAAGTGAGTTCGTTGATATAATAATGTGATGAGATTCCAAGTAATCGTCTGTTATGCCCTTTAATAAAGTTCTATTAGGAACACAAAAACGCCAGGCCTGCGCGGAACGCGCAGCATAGTCACAGCGAAAGCTATAAGAGTGGTCTTTCAGAGCATTTAACGCGATAACGTTAAAGAGCTTGTTTCACAAGTATTTTAGCGTAGGTGTCGGCGTCGAAGTCGGTGGTTGGGAGCGAAAAAGCATCGTCTTATGCGTGACCAAAAAATTGAGAATGATGCAATAAAATGAGTAGGTGATAAAAAATCATCTAGCAGAGTGCGGACTGAACCATCGTTGTTTGGGTCCAAGTGGCGATCAAAACTGGGTCGTTTGCGTGGCAAGTGGGTATTCTACCACACGGCCACGGCTCTGTTAGTGGAAACTGTGAAAATAACCTCTACTTGGAAACGCAGTGAAAGTAGCTTTCGTGCTTCACAAACACACGCGCCATGTATACTTGCCTCACAATGCAACATGAAATATTGCAGTAATGATGCGCGGTCCAAGCGTCCATTGCCAACGGGCCTCAGATTATGTGATAAACACAATGGCCCATGGTTGAAAGCCGGTACCCCATTACAAAAAGGCACACACGCTACTGCACCTATTCCTTTAAGGCCACGTAGTGGGTGCACAGCAAATTCCTGCACTTAGTGTTTTAATACGCACTACGAACAGGATGTCATTATCGCGTTGAACTCCTTAGGGCGAAGCTTTAGAATCCCCTAATTTCTAACTACTGGACCTAATATTAACATAATAATGTGATTATGCGAACAATTCACTTTCTTCTCAGCCAATTTCCTTCAATGTGAGTGTGCCATGTGCGGAAGAGAAGAAATAGAAAATAGAAAGAAGAAATAGAAGAAATAGAAATAGCATGGTCATGACCGAGGAGGCAGTCACTGCTGGCTGAAGGGGTGGTTTTTGAGATCAGCGACTGACGTTTGCCTGCTCTGAGGGTTTGGCCAAGACTTTAGTAGTTGATTAATTTTGTTTATTGTTTTTTCCATAAGCGTTTTTATAGTTTCCTAATTGATTAGCGAGTGTATTTTCAGATAGTACGACTAGGCAGACGCCGTTTTCCTCACCTGGACCAGGGGCTTTCCTCTGGTCTGCTTCTCTTCCTTCGCAGGAATGGCCAGTGGACTTGTTTTTGCGCAATGGCATCTCATCCGTTCCTGTGGCATTGGTCCAAAGCAACGATAGTATTATACGGATGAAGAATCCTAAAATGATTCAGACGAAGTTGAGAGCCACTACAACTCACTACCAAAGCATCACAGAGGTCAGGCAGTTCGGCAAAGGTGGCATTCTTTGCTTCTCGCCTGACCAGCTCTGTGTTCGAGACCTACTAAAATTCTCGGCATTCGCTACCAACCCGGTGAGCGCATTCATTCCACCTCACCTAGCTTGCGTCAAAGGCCTCGTTCGGGGTGTCGATGTCAACTTGACCCCAACTGAGATATTAGATATGTTTTCAGAAGCAGGTGTGATAGCTATCTATAGATGTAGTCAAGTTGTGGAGAAGAACAAAGTCCCAACGGAGTCCGTGATTGCTACATTTGCCGGGTTGAATCGCCCAACCAAAATCAAAGCGTGGCCTTTATTATACAGAGTGGAGCCACTATCACCTCGTCCCCTACAGTGTATTAAGTGTTGGCGTTATGGGCACACAGTGAAAGGATGCAGGTAAGTACCTAGATGCAGAATTTTTGGTGAGACGCACAACTCAAACGAGTGTAAAAGTAATGAAGAAAAGTGCTGTCTTTGCCATGAAGCACACTGCGCTGATAACCCAAACTGCTCAGCCAAGGCACGGGAAATCCTAATCCTTGAAATCGTAGACAGAAGGCGATGCTCCCGAAATGATGCCATTGCTGAAATTCAAGCCCGAACTCAATGGTGTGCAGGAGCGGCTGCCCGCCATAACATAGCAATGGAAGCATCCTTTTCCCTATCAATTGCGGACATGATCGAGAAGGCTGTGGATAAAGCTATGCAACGCCTTGCTACCACCCTATGTGAGTCGCTGTCGCACATTGTGAATAACCAAATCGCACAAGTCTATGGAGCACAGATAGATATAAGTACGGCTGTAGAAAATGCTGAGTCTGCACACCCGACAAGTGAGGCAGAATCTGAGATAACTACACCGGATGCACAGTCTGCAGAGCCCTCTAGAGAAGGCGTTCAAAGGCAAAGCGAGAGTGCACAGGAAGCTTCTCAGCACACACAAGATATGGACATGTATCTCAAATGCCTAAAGCGTTCTAGATCCCCTGTATCGAAAAAACCTGGCTCGCCGAAACATGTAAAAAGCAAGAAATACCAGAAAGACAACCTTTCAAAAACCAATTTTCTAAAAGAAAGTATTTTAGATAAGGTGGTTGCCGAAACCATTTTAACGAAATCTCAGGGTCTCTTAAAATTATACATTGGAATTGCTGATCCCTTCACTCAGCCATAACAGATCTGTTATACCTGTCTTCCAAATTCGATCCGGCTATTATTGCATTACAAGAAACTTGACTTTCCACACATCGTTTATTTCACCTACCCAACTTCCAAACCTTTCGTCTGGACCGTTCATCCAAAGATGGAAGTTTAGCTTTCTTTATAAACAATAAAATTAGTTTAAAAGTAAGAAACTCATACAAATGTATGTCTTCTGAATGCGAAATTTTCGCGTTAGATATTATCTTGCCAGGATACTTGCCTTTCTCGCTAATAAACGTCTACTTTCCTCTCGGCGTTCAAGACACGAGATTGTTAGATATGGCTGCTAATTCAGGCTGTAAAGAAAAAATTATAGTTGGCGACTTCAACTCTCACCATACCTGCAGGGGTTTTAGAACAGATCAGTGTGGACAACGGTTGTAGGACTGGTCGGTAGACAACAACTTATTGTGCCTTAACGCTAGATCTCCCACATTTATTCGAGGTCATTCACGCTCCACCTTAGATTTAAGCTTTGTAAGCTCGGCCATTGCTAGTACATCGTGGACAGCCCTTGATTGCGCCTCCAACAGTGACCACTTTCCAATAATGTTAGAGATTGCTTGCCCCGTCAAACCATCATGCTTCCATGCCCGGACCTATATAAATTATGCGAAATTTCAACACGACCTAAAAACTGCTTTAGACGCTCCCTCTCAGAATGGAGATGACCCTGAGGCTATGAAATTAAGCGCAGTAATTAAAAGGGCATACAAAAACGCTGAATTTGCTCTTAAATCGGCGAAGAGAGTACCCTACAGCCCCTGGTGGAATTCCAACTGTTCACGAGATCCCAGGCGAAGACAGGCAGCTTGGAAGAAGCTAATACATAATCAGTCCCCTAAGAACTGGTCAGATTATTAATTTCTTGCCACTGTATTTAAACACACGGTGACCCAAGCTAAAGAAGAATATGGTAAAAGACATTTCGATTTTCTCTCGAAACCTAAAAATAAGAAAGCTTTATTTCAATATATGCGATCTCGCAAAATCCTGCCGTCTACAGTAAATACCGATTATGAAAAACTATCAATGGAAGAAACGAAGAACTCTTTAGAGTCAAATGGCAAAGATCTAGAAGTTAGATTTTCTTCGACTATGGCTTTCAACTGGCAAAAGTCTAGCATAAGCACTGACTTCGAAAACGTAACGCTGTCTGAAGCATCAAAAGTAATTCGAGATCTACCATCGTCAGCTCCTGGTCCAGATGGAATCACAGTTCCTATGATTAAAATTTTATTCAAGCTATCCCCCGGTGACGTCCTCAATCTTATAAACTACTCTTTAAAGAATGCCTGGATACCGTATGACTGGAAAATAGCTAAGGTAATCCCATTAATGAAAAAGCAAGAATTAGGTTTTACCATAGAAAATATCAGACCCATTTCGCTAACTTCGAACATGGTGAAACTCATAGATAGGGTCCTAAAGGGCCGAATAAACTCTTGGATGACGAATAAGGTCATATTAAAGCCAAATCAAATTGGTTTTCATTGTGAATGCTCAATTTGGTGTGCCATGCGGATTTAGGGAGTCGAATACAGCTTGCTCGTAAAAGGAAACAGTACGCCGGATTAGTAACTCTCGACATAGCTAAAGCGTACGACAGTGTCGAGCACTCTATTCTACTGACCACCTTGCTGAGCCTAAAGTTTCCTCAGTATATTACTGAGTGGATAGCAGAATTCTCAAAATCAAGGGAATTTTATTGCGAGAAGGATGGCTGTTGTTCGCATAAATTCAAACAGAAACGTGGTGTTCCCCAAGGGTCCGTCCTATCTCCAGCATCATTCAATATACTGATGAGCTCTATTCTAATTGTTCAGGATGTCAGTGTCTACATTTATGCAGCTGATATCGCGTTGTTCGCTGCAGAGAGCGACATTTGCTCACTACATCAAAAATTGCAAAGATATATTAATACACTAGAAATTTGGTTGCAATCCATTTGATTGTCATTGAACATCAGTAAAAGTGGGCATGTAGCGCGTAGACAGGATAACCGCTGGTCATTAAGGGTAACTAACTGGATTCCCAGAGGAGGGAAGCGGGTTAGGGGGAGACAGAAGGTTAGGTGGGCAGATGAGATTAAGAAGTTTGCGGGTATAAATTGGCAGCAGCAAACACAGGACCGGGTTAACTGACGGAACATGGGAGAGGCCTTTGTCCTGCAGAGGATGTAGTCAGGCTGATGATGATGATGATGATGAAAAGTGTGCTCTTGGTGTTTCCTATAGCAGATACAGTTTCAATTTCTGTATTGTATAATCGGGAACCTATTCCACAAGTAGATTCAGTCAAGTACTTAGGAATAATTTATAACGAAAATCTAAATTGTAGCCCACACGTTGAATATATAACAGCAAAGGCACAACGGTTGTTAGGTTTATTACGCAGGTTAAGCAACAGAAAATACGGGCTGCGCATACACACGATGTTAATGATATATAAAATGTATGTGCGACCAATATTGGAATTTCGGTGTGTATTATTCTCGGGGGCCGCTGGTTATAAAATTAAACCGCTAGTACTGTTAGAGCGAGAAGCCCTGCGAATATGCCTGGGACTTCCCAGGTTCGTGGCGAATAATGTATTGTATCAAGAAGCGCGATTGCCAACACTCCTTTGTCGATTCCCGATTCTAACGGTTCAAACCTTCTTAAAGTTCCACAGTTTACTGGCGCGAAGATCAGAGTACTCATTTATCAGCGACCCTGACTCTTTCTTTCTTGCACATTGGCCTCGATTTCATACCCCTCAGATAATTTTCGTTAAAAAGAAACTGGATTGCATAAATGTAGACATTAGCACAGTAATTGAAACTAATTCCTCATCCCCCAACATTAGAATAGAGTACGATGAAATCTTGCCCCCACAAGCCAAGTTGCAATCTCTTAGATGTTTGACCACTACATTAAACGATTACTTGGTACATGCAGAAACAAAAAATGTAATAGCTACAGATGCTTCTGTCAACAATGAAAAGGCAGGCGTAGTAATTGCGTCTGATTTCCTCGGCTGGCCTTTTTCAGTAAGGCTTCCAGATTTCACTCCTATATTTGAAGCCGAGCTAGTAGCTATTATTTTAGCTCTTCGTGAAATTCCTACGACCGAGACCAGTGCAATCATCCTAACAGACTCACTTTCGGTGTGTGCAGCTCTGACAACCTCCGAACAATCTCGTGCCCTAGCAGCGTGCCACGCATTAGCACCACCGCATTTAAAACTCCTCAAATTAGTGTGGGTCCCAGGTCACTGCGGATTACAATTAAATGAATCGGCTGATGCTTTGGCACGAGCATCACTCAATGGACTAGTAATTTCAGTACTTCCCGAGTTAGAATACTTATCAGGGGTTAGATATAGGAAATTCGCTATTTTTACAAATAGTTTAAAAAATATCACACAATGGACAGATTATCAGCACCTCGAATTTTCACGGAAAGCCCAGTGGAGTCCGTCAAAAAAAACTTGAAATTATAATCTCCAGATTCCGGTGCCGTGTCCCCCCATTAAATTTTTATTTACACAGAGCTGGTCTGACACTTTCCCCCCTTTGTCCGTTTTGCGAAGAATCAGAAACTATTGAACATTATTTTGGCTCATGTCGTAACTATGCATTAATTAGGAAACGACATTTAGATATTCCATTTGCGAAGCTAGGTTTAAATTTACCCACAGAAAATCTTCTAAATTTTGGTGCCTCTGTTTTGGGAAATTGCCACAGAGCATTCGATGCGGTGTGTAATTTTATTCAAGACTCTAAACGTTTTTCAACATACAGCCCACGTTAACAGGTGCTCAAAAAAAACCGGGTCGGAAAGTAATTTTCAAATCTGGATAAATCCATGACATATAAAATTAATCGGTTTCGCCAAAACCAGCTGTCTGGTCGGCTCCCAAAATCAAGTTATAGCTATTAGTGTCGACTTTCTTGTTGATTCTTTTTTCTCACTATCTAAATCTTTGGTTTCTTTCTTTTTTTAACATACTGTCTTCACTATACAACTCCCCCCCCCCCTCCTTTTTTTTTCGTTGTAAGCAATAATGCAGTTATCGTCCATATGAGACTATATGTTCTCTTGGCCAATCCCCCAGAGTGGGTATGAGCCATGGAATAGAGGCTACAAACAAACAAACAAGCAAGCACGAGCCGCCACGCTGGTGACCGAGCTATATACGATCCCGAAGCTTACCGTTTGAGCATCCGAACTGGGTCCTTTCCACGGCAGCAGCAGGATTTAGGCATCCTGGCATCAGTACCCCAAGCACAACTGCGAGGCCCTCGTGAGAGGATCCATTGCAGACTTCACTGCGCCAGGTGGCAGCAAGCCTTCGCGTGGCACCGGCAATGTATGTGCCCATTTCGAAGCCGCCGACATGACCGCCTTTAGCACGTCGAGGCTGGCGACCGAACACCCTGCACTTGTCGCTACTGCCGGCATACAAGCCAATTTCAATGAAGCCTGCAAGGTCCATAGTAGTAGCAAGGACGTTCTCCCGCTGGTCGAGAAATACTCTAGCCTGTGCGACAGTTACTTGGCCAAAGTGAGAGAAGTAACCGAGAAAATAGTATCTCGCAAGGGTGAGCCAGTGTGGAAGGAAGCCATGACATGCCAAGCATTGCTCACTGATGAGCGAAACACTTGGGAGCTTACGGGTGCCCTCCTGCGTGACCGTCTCAAGGCGGACGATTTAATGGAAGAAGGTGACGACAACTCCATTTTTGTCGACAGATCTCGCGAAGCTAGTGACAGGGAAATCGTGGAGGCCCTCATGGCGAAAGACTCGTTCACACGGCAGGCGCAACTAGTGGTCGACTAGTTAGAAAGATGCGCGGCGCCTTAGCGCAGTATGAGTGATGACAACGACAGGCTCGAGTATTTCGCTGACGAAGGCTGTGCCTGGAAAAACACCCTGCACCATTTGCAGTCCTGCGCCGACGTCGGTAATGCACCGTCGTCTTACGTGAGTGAACTGAACCCGGATGCGCCCTCGAGGGAGCGGCTACAGATACACGACCTCGACCGTGAGGACGATTGCCGCCTCTTCCGCAGCGTATTCTTCCACTTGCGACCAGGCCAACTGCAGTGGGCTCAGGAGCTGGTTGCCGACAATGGTCATTTTTGGCTAGCCGCCGTGCTCGAAGGATGGAGGCCCTACCACGACCAGAACAACCGCAGCATCATGGGCGCCGACTCTATTCAACCCACCGAAGGCAACCTCAACCGGGACCTCTGGAAGCACGGCTGCTGGGAAGCAGCGTCGAATCCCACGAGTTCGCTGTACGAGCGCACCGTGTACGGTGCGTTGAGTGGCAACGTACAAGCAATGCTGCCCGCGTGTACCACATGGGAGAAAAAACTCTGGACTCGCATGCGCGCTATGGTCGACGTGTGCATGGAGCAGGAGCTCCGCACTGCCACGCAGCAAGCTAGAAGCCTGAAACTGGTTCGGCTCGGCTACCCCAGTGACCGTGCAACCTTTGAAGACGTTTTCCGTGAACTGCAGGCGGCTGTGGGTTGTAGTGAGGCGCGAGACCAGAAGATCACGCACATCCTGCAGCGAGGTGTGGTGCTGGACGATGCTGTTCCCATGGTCGAACAGATACACGACTGGACAACCACTCGGGTGAATGAACCACCGCTTCTTACCATGCGGTTTCTCGCTCACATGGTACTCTTGCTGCGACAAGTTGGCTGCGATACTGGCACTGAAGCGTGCAGCGCCCTTCTTCGCACCTACCTAGACATGCTCATCAACGAGGGCCATGTCTCCTTGGTTGCCACGTACGCAGCCACCCTTCCGGCAACCGACCAAGTCGCCAAGTACACGCAGCTTGCGCAGGCGCAAAACTAGAGACGCCGAAAAACAGCAGCTCTGTCTAGGTATCACACACTCTTGGAAAATAAAATTAGCAAACAGCTAGTAAACGCGTGTTTTTACATGATTACAGCGTATTTTACTGCTTTCCCGGCATACCTTTACGCACGAGGAACACGATGTCACTATCGTTAACTACTAAAGGCGAAGCTTTAGAATCCCCTAATTTTTCTGAACACACTTTGGGTAACTTATACGAGCACGCTTGCTGGGTACCCAGTATGCCACAATTTATTCGTCATTCTTCGTAGAAGCGTGTATCCACTACACACTTGCTATGAAATTTATGAATTTTTTTATGCAGTGGCTGACGACGAAGATTTAAGCCTGAAGTGGGTATGTGCCATAGTCAATAGGTGGCCAAGAACAAGTTGGGTTGGAGATTGGACGACCGACTCGTTAGGCTATTCGCATTTTGTGACGTCTGGTTGTTCCTTTGATGTTCTGAAACACTTTATTACTCATATTAATGAGATTCTTTCCCAGACATCAAGCCTCCCTAAGGCCAGTTTAGAAACGAGGTCTTAGCACCGGCATGGCTTAGAGGTGGAATACTAGGCTGGCATGCAGCGCACCCGAGCTCAAATCCCATTGTGTTTTTTGGTGTTTTTATTTAGTTTTTTTTATTTCTTGCGATACTGGTTACGGACAGCGGAAGCGGCAGCGGCGGACAACTATGGTGCCGCGTGTGACTCGTGTTTTGATCACATAACACCTTTCGCTTTAAAACGAAACAAAAGCAAGAACAACAAGATCAAGCCAGTAACTGTATGGTCTGTCATGACCATTATTTTATTCTTCAGCTTTAGCGGAACTGCGTGGGAGGCGGACAAAAGAGTCGGAAGTGGTGCTGTTTCACAGCCGTAAGCGAGGGGCTTTACAATATTACGTCAGTATAATACTAATAGCTAGATTTTTTATTCGATCCCCCATGAGCGTTTTAGAGGTGAATTTCTTTTTTGAACAAGAGGCCTCGCAATCAAAGCACGCCGTTTTACTTTTTTCTTTGGCGTCGACCCGACTGATTTCGAGAGAGCCATATTCGGTGCCTATGACGCAGTCGGGTGCGTGTATGGCACAATTTGCCGTGAGTAGAGTGAGTGCTTTGTACCTCCCTTTTAAAAGTAACTGTAAATTAGCTGCCGCGTGCTGAGTTGTAATATGTGGCTCACATGTTCACAGGAGCCTCGACTGCCAATCGATGGCAGTGTTTTCTGACGTTCGAAAATTTTCGCAGGGCTCCTTTAATATGGCCACAATATGTCCCAGTGTGCACAATGTGACGGCGCACGTGCGTACATCATGGTGAAAATTTACGGCAGAAGATATTTGGTTTGCTTTGGTTTGCTTTGCTTTATTTAAGGCAAAATTGAACAAGATTGCCTTGGGGGACACGACTAAAGGCTAAGTAAATGCCTGACTTGGTCGTGCCACCCTGGCAGCAAAGCAGAAACATACCGCAAGCACAGTACGCAGAAAATTACAACATCACGTGTTATCTTACACGGGTACCATAGTCGAACAGGAACTGCCAGAAGTGTGAATAAAGGAATAGAAATATAAACAGTCCTTATTCGAGTGGTGCCAAATACAAACAAAATGCATGTTTTCTAAAAAATAAATTAACAAGAGACATCTTGACTAGGAAAGGAGTTGCTCTACAAGACAAATTAGAGTATAATAAACAACAGGCAAAGAACAATAATGAACAAGGTGCAACGAATACAAAAACATTATTAACTACAAATTTCAAAAATCACGAAAAGCATCGCTTTCATCCACTAGAAACTCTTTCGTTATGTTTTTAAATGATCTAGCTGAAATTCCGTCTTCCAGTAAGTGTAATATAGTTCGGTGTTTGTTTAGAATGTTTGGAATTTGTGACGCTAATCGTTGGTCACCGTAGTTCGTGCGTGATCTATATTTGTATATTAGGCTCTTTCTCAGCTCGTATGGTGTTTGTTTCACATAATGTGTCCAAGAATAGTTATGTATTTAGTTTATACTGGTGTAATATCTCTAGACATAGCTCATGTCTGTATAACAGTTTTATAGGCAATACTTTGTACATCTTAAAATATGGTCGAGCACTTTCGCAAGGGGGAGTGTTAGATATAGCACGTATAGCACGCTTTTGTAATATCAACAGAGAATTATGGTTTGTTAAATATGTCAGAATTAACCGATCGTAACTTACAGCGATAATCACCGGGTTTCGTGTTTCAGATTCGGACACACAGATTTGAAATATATGCCATTTTGACTTTCGTAAATGCACGCACAACAAACACCAGGCCTGCACGGAAGGCGAAGCACAGTCACAGCGAATGCTAGGAGAGCAGCCTTTCAGAGCCTTTTCTGAACACTCATTGGGTAACAGCCGCAAGCACACTTGTTGGGTAGCCACTACAACATTATTGATAATTTCAGAGCATAAGGCCGGCATTCGCTCTGCTATCCTTCGTAATTCTAATGAGAAGCATGGTATCCGCTAAACATTTGCAAGAAATTTAGCGCCAAATATATATACGGTGGCCGACGACGATGAGGAATTATGACTGAAGTGGGTATGCGCCACAGTTAATAGGTGATCAAGAACAAGCTTTTGTAGTGAGTTGAAGCATTGCTCGACCCACTCGTTACGCTATTCGCATTGTGTGACGACTGGATGTTATTTTGCTGTTCTAAGACACTTTATTACTCTAAGTAACGTGGTTCCTTTCCCGACAACAAGCCTGCCTAAGCCGAGTTTGCGAAGAAGTCCCAAACACCGGTGTGGCTCAGTGGTAGAATGTTGGGCTGGCACGCAGCAGACCCGTGTTCGGCCCCATATAAAGTTTTTTTTCCCTTATTTCTGCGATAATGGTAACGTACACCGGAGGTGGCAGTGGCGGACAACTACGGCGCCACGCGTGACCCGAGTCATGATTTCATAACAGCTTTCACGGCCAAAGTGAGAAGCCATAACACAATGCACTGTGTAACCTCCGGAACTTTGCCGTCCTCAACTTCTTCAAGTTGAATCCAATCACACTAAGCAAAAGTACAGGTTAATTATTGACAAATATATTTTTGGAGTTTAACATGCCAACGACCTGACATGTACATATGCCATGGGCCTGCTAATTAACTTTCACGACCGGAGGTTCCTTACCACGCACCTAGCTGACAAATATGGGTGTTTTGCACTGCGCCTTTATCGAAAATGCGGCAGCCCTGGTATGGAACACGCGTCCTTACCTCAACTGCTAAATTTTAATGGCGTACGTCGGCGTCCGGCTCTCTTTTGTTCGTTATACTGCGTGACTTCCAGTGTTTCTTTGCACATACATACATACATACATACATACATACATACATACATACATACATACATACATACATACATACATACATACATACATACATACATACATACATACATACATACATACATACATACATACATACATACATACATACATACATACATACATACATACATACATACATACATACATACATACATACATACATACATACATACATACATAGCCTTTTCAGTTATGGGTATGATCGAAGAGCACCCGTAATGACAAAACTAACAAGAATTTCATACTAAAGCCACAATAACATATCAGTGTATCGATTTCATATTTCACTACCCTTTTAGATGTTTTTTATGTTGTAGTACCGCTTATATTATGAAAAACAAAGTCAAATCATTCCTGTACGGCATAGTTGCAGTTGTTTCATTCGCGCATTTTGAGTATGTCTCTTTTAGACGGCAGTGGTCATCGCCTTATCGGGCGTTACTACAGCACGTAAAGCACAGAGCGCGCATCCGCGCCATGACAAGCAATAAGTACAGTTTCGTAGACGTTCGGTTCTTGCTGCATAACAAAATTTCTGTCATTTTTTCTCGTTTTGTTTTCTTTTTTTTATTAAAGCATAACCTGTAAATGTCACATGATGCAGGATGTGGTGGGCGTACGTCGAGGCAACACAAACGCTAGACATTCGCCGAAATTTCCTTCGACTACGATCTCGTTTTCTCTTATCTGAAAAAATAGAAAGAAAAATGAAGGGTAATAAGGTAGAAAAAAATGAATCTGTGACACCTATTCCACAGATCATTACGGCGAGGTTTGACGCACTTCCCGTACCAAGTTACTGCTCCGCCATTCCCACTGTCGGTCGCGACGAGCAGCTGCGCAGAAGCCAGGACAAAAGAAAGGGTCAGGGGGAGAAAGGGGACGAATGGGACTCGGTAGCGGCGTTACCGGGCCGCCGCAATCCCCGAGAGAAGGGGGATGCCGAGCAAGTATCCCCCGGCAGTGAAGCCGCCAAGGCAGCCGTGAATCTGGGCGCGCTCGGCCATCGGTCTCCGCCGTCATTAGGCGGAGGGCGCGTCGCCTTTCTCGCCAAATGAAACCTCTGACGCCCAGGGACGGACTCGCGGCGGAGAACATAGATCAGTTTCTCCCCTTCGCTTCCTCTCGGCTATCGAGTCATCGCTCAGTGCACGAAATACCGAATGCGCGGTGCGGTGGTCGCAGCGGCGAGCGTGTGCGTGCGTGGTATTGTCGTGTCAAGGTCGCGACGGCGTCTATTTGACTCCGCATTTCATGAGGCGACCTTCACGCACATCTGGGTCACTTTACTCAACGCCATGAATGAGCACGTTACCCCTTGAGTGAAATGGCAGACAAAACACCCAACTCACATCTTGAGTGTACACAATGACATGCTTTGACCAGAACCTAAATGTTCCCACGACCGGAATCGATGCTTGCAGAAGAGCCACACTCATAGTGAACGAGCGCGGGCAGGTTCTGACAGGACGGGCTGGTATTACACTGTCTCCTCGAGTATTGCTTCTTCGCACACTTGTTAGTGTGAATGAGCAAAAGAAAAATATTTGTGGTGTTCCCTCGCACATTCATACGTGTCAAGCACTCATCAGGAATTCCACATAATAAGGTCTCATAATGGGAAGCTGGTGAAAAATACGCACCTCCGGCAGTGGTCAGGGGTCATATTACCTCCTTAGCAGAAATTAGTAAGTAAGTACTGGTATTCAGGTTATGAATTTGACCTCAGTAAGTTGTTTTTGATTTAAAAAACACAATGTTGAAAAATCTCTGCAGCATGACACGAATGATGGTGCCGGTTTTTGAATGCATAACATTTCTTAGCGAACTTCGGTAAGTTTGACCGTATCTATCTATCTATCTATCTATCTATCTATCTATCTATCTATCTATCTATCTATCTATCTATCTATTTATCTACTATCTATCTATCTATCATTGCCGCTTTCGAAATTTAGCTCTCCAGGCCGTTTCGGTGATGGGATCTATACCAAAGTTGGTATGACATAGCATGATTGTATGACAAGCATAAATGACTAGTCATAACATAAAAATGATGACATCTGTGTCATGAATGTCATGATATACATGTCACGGTCTTGCTGCTCCTGTGGCGGTTTCGTTCACATGACATATCGCAAAACTGGCATGGTATGACATGTCTGCATGGCGAACAAAAGTGACAAGCCCTCACGAGGAAGTCATAACTTGCGTGTCATATAAGTCATGACTACACGCCACGCTCATGATCTGCTCGCGGTCGTTTCGCTACCTTCACATATAGCAAATTTGGTATTACGTGATATGAATGGATGACGAAGGTACATGACTGGTGCAAACGTAATAATCAGGAAGTGCATGTCATGTAAGAACTTGGCTACATGCCACTTTTCATAATGCGCTCATGGCCAACTCGCTAGCTTCACGTGTACCAAGTTACGCGACGTGAGTGGATGACGAAAATATATAACTGGTGCAAACATGATAATCTTGACATGCGTATTATGTAACAACATGACTACATACCACGCTCATGATGCGTTCGCGGCCGTTTCGCTAGCTTCACATATACCAAATTTGGTATTGGGTGACGTGTATAGACGACGAGCACAAATTCCAGGCGCATGATAATCATAACATGCAAGTCATGTACGGCATAATTAACGTATATTTGGTAACGTTGTGCTGAATTTGGTGTGAAGATTCAACCCTCCTCATTCGTGCTTCGCCTACGATCGATTCCCACTGCCCCGCCGCGGTGGTCTAGTGGCTAAGGTACTCGGCTGCTGACCCGCAGGGCGCGGGTACGAATCCCGGCTGCGGCGGCTGCATTTTCGATGGAGGCGGAAATGTTGTAGGCCCGTGTACTCAGATTTGGGTGCACGTTAAAGAACCCCAGGTGGTCGAAATTTCCGGAGCCCTCCACTACGGCGTCTCTCATAATCATCAGTGGTTTTGGGACGTTAAACCTCACATATCAATCAATCAATCATCGATTCCCACTGTACGTGGGGTCTACCAATTTTTTTTTCCTTTGCAGACCATTTCTCGAACGCATGCGATGGCGCACCATGGTCTTAAACGAGAAAGAATGTTATCGTGAAATAACCCCTTACTCACTCACTAACTTACACTCACTAACTCACTCACTCACTTGGACTATCATACCGCCACACATCGAGAACTCGTCTGCCTGTTTAGCTGGAGCTGCCGGCAAAAACTGACGTACATTAGGTTCTGTAGAGAAGGGTTCTACGAGACCAACACGTCTTTTGTGTAACAACGTCTAGTTTCTCCTGATAGCAAGATAGAGGGATGTAGACCAAGTGCATTGAGTGCACCGGAATTTGAAAGAGAGGAAGGAGAAACAGAGAGCAGAGGAGCACGTTGCTCGGAATAGTAATAAGGTAAGAAATGAAAAGGAGCTCTTGGTTCAGCACCAGCCCAAGACAATCCGCGCGGTTCTTTATAAGACCACGGGGCTGTGCAAAACTGGCCATGCCACTATTTTTATTGCAATAATAATCGACACGGCAGTTCTCGCAAAAAAGTGTGCATAATGAATTCGATCGTTCTAATTGACTACTAAATGCGTTTAGCTATACTTTAAAGGTTTTTAATAATACGGTGACAGTACACTTTGAGTCACACAAGTATTGCCACTTGTTTGCCCTTTTCACCTACAGGCAATGTTTATAAATTTTAAGAACAGAAAACCACGATATGATTATGAAGCACACTGTAATGGAAGGTTTCGGTTCAATTTTAACCATCTGGGGTTCTGTAATATGCATTTAACATGCGCTTAAAGCTAAGTACACGGATGCATTCCATGGCATTGAAATGCGGCGGGCGGGGACGCAAGGCGAACCCACGACCTTCCGCTTAGGAGCGCTGCCCCTTAGCCGCTGAGCTGTCCCGGTGAATGTTAACAGGCATTGTGCACCTAATCATGGTAAAAGTGAAGCTTCTCGAGATGTTTTTGCTGCAGATGTGTAGACGGTTACATGATTTGCTGCTTCACCTGTTTATCTGAACCATCATTCAATTTTTTTCTGTACAGATGAGCCCTTTTCTCGCATTTGTGTTTGCATAAGCTTTTCTATTGTGTCAACAATGATTTTTGGCAAGCTGCGAGATCTGAGGCCACAATTTTTAAAAAGGGTTGTCCTAACGACTATTTTCATGGAGAGCAGGAGCGTAGCCTCGAACCAGTGCATTTTCGTCACTCTCTCTCTCTCTCTCTCTCTCAACCGGCCGTTTTGCATTTACCCCGTTTTGCATGTGAGGAGCGGTGCGGGAGAAGACAAAGTGTTTTTTTTTTATGTGCGAAAGCATTTGTGCAGCCGAAAAATCAAATATCGGACAAGAAAAGGTAGCCAAGCTACGGCGCCGTATTTGGCTGCGACAACTACTATCGAAAGCGCAAAAGGGTGGCAGCCGAAACATGCAAGTTTCAGCTTTTCTCAGGTTATACAGGCTTTCTCCTCCGACAATTATTTTGAAGACGATAGTCTTTCTTGGGGACCTTCCACGCAAAACTTTTGCTCTGTCTGTCTGTCTGTCTGTCTGTCTCTCTGTACATTTGTCTGTTTATCCACCGTTACCGCGAACCAGGTACTCTAAACAGCACTAGCCGATACCCTGAACGGCCGACCCCATCCGCAGTGCCCATGAATGTTACTCAAGAATCAGCGTTCATACGTGTGCGATTGTCAATTAAAAAGCAATTATTGCGCATATCTGAGGCACCATAACAACACATATATATTCTGCATATTCGTCTTTTACTAGAAAAGACATACAAATGTAATTCTAAGGACTATAGCGCTTATGACGCTGCGCTAACCATGTAACGCTTGCACGAAGAAGCGAGGGTTTCCAACGCTTTGCTAAGACGACACGGTGGTGGCACCTACCCGTCACCTTGCGTTCTACACCTTATCACCTCTGAGACGGCCGCTCACGCCTGTCTCAGGGCCACGCACTTTGTTTTAAAAAAAGAACTTCCAGGTGGCGCTCATGTCTCACTTGTGACGTGACTTGATGCACTCGTTCGCCTCCGCTGCACGCTCGGGGCACTCTAACGCAGCGCCTCCGGAATACCATTCACCAATTTTCTTGCGCAGAACATCAAATAAATGTTTTGTTCACTCTCTCCGCAGCAAGACTATCGTCTTTCGACGACATTTGCAGATGTCGTGCAGATACAGGGCCAATTTTTATTATATGCAGTGTCTGTCCCCGTGGCCATACTTTATCAGGCCAGTTTGGGATTTTGGTAGGTTGGTGGTACACTTCATCATCCGCAGCTACGAGAAGTAACGTCCAAGCTGACAGTTAATACAAAGGAAAAATGTTTTACTCAGAATTGTTTCGTTGTAACATCATGGTCCTCCATTTCTGTGCAACTGTAAAAGAGTTACAATTGTTCTTTGGCTCAAGATGCCTCAAGCGTTTCTCGCAAAAGCGTGCCATTTCTCGACTTGCCAAAGGTGCGACGACAGCTGAGCAAGTTCTATGACAACCGCACTTTTTCTTTCGCGACAGCCTGAATGTCGTGTAAAATCGACTCACAATTGTTAAAGCCAGGACGTTACATTGACACGTGCGCCCGTTGTCATGCTTCTTTAATAAAAAGTAATGATAGCAAAGTTACCAAAAACGGGCTCACGTCTGGCGTATCGCCAGTGGCAATTGCTCACACCGAAGTGAGCTTACGCCATATGCCGTGCTTCCAGATGTTCAAGACGTTTGTTTTCATTTCCTCGTTGTGTTGCTTCTGCGCGGAAGTTCGAGCTCGTTCGTCATATATCAGTTTGTTATCCTGCAAAACGATCAGAGACAAGCTTTTGATTACGACGACGACACGAATGAACTCGGGCATCGGTGTTTGTGCTTCCTTCGTTCTATAACCTCTGTATTGCGACGTTCTGAGCCAAATTGGACAATCTGCTAGTGATTGTAGAGTTACGTAAACCTAAAGAACCACGGCAAAGAAACCAGAGAGCTATTTTGAAGACCAATGCGCGCACTCAAAGTGCAGCACGTATTCACTCGTCTCCATTCACCTTTCACCCATTACTTCGAAAGTGTGCCGTACATTTACCGATGGTGCATATTGTCAGAGGGCCACAAGGCCAGCTACAACAAAACCTACTAACCAATTACCCATTCACACGTGCTGCGGGAGGAATGCATTGAAATTGTACCCACCTTTTGTCTATCGTCGGCACCGCTGCGGGAACGTCTTGTTGTTCATCGCTGCTTTCTGTTTCATCCATTTTGAAGCTGAGAGCTTAATAATTAATTACTAGCGCCTTTACACTCGTGAATCGTTGCTGTATTTCGACCGTGTACCACGAAGAACAGCCATATACTCTGTACTGAGTGCATACTCTGCGTACACCACCACAGATCCCCGCACACGGTCACGGTGGCGAAACATCGCAGACGCTAGACAGCATTGCGGCGGAAAAAATTGGCAGCCTCCTTGCGAGATTCATTAATATATGTTTGCGGCAAGAGGAAATATTGGTCCTCTCGGCATCCTAGTCTGGTCAAGCAGCGCATGGTAAAAACAATCCGGCCGATCCCACGCATTGTGGGAATCGATGTCATGGGAATCAATCAGGCAGCATGTGCCTATGCGGTATTATTCGCTTCAAGATCGATTGATTGATATGTGGGGTTTTACGACCCAAAACCACCATATGGTTATGAGAGATGCCGTACTGGAGGGCTCCTCAAATTTAGACCACCTGGGGTTCTTTACCGTGCACCCAAATCTGAACACACGGGCCTACAACATTTCCGCCTCCATCGGAAATGCAGCCGCCGCAGCCGGGATTTGATCCCGCGACCTGCGGGTCAGCAGCAGAGTATATTAGCCACTACACCACCGCGGCGGGGCGATTCGCTTCAAGAGATGCGTTAAACAAAGTGGTTCAATGTCATCAGGTAAATCGTGTAGCTGCGTGCGAAGTCTGTGCTTACAATGCGAGCGGATTATACACTGACACGTAAGGTGTAGCTCACGCGCCACGGCGCAACGTCAGCCCTCATATTACAGCAACCGTTTAAACTTCATCACCTCGAAATGCACGCTACGGGTGATGATTTTCATATAATACGAGGCGCTCGTAGGAGTATTCAGCGTACGTTTCGCAATGCCTTGATGAGATACGTAGCCTTTGTTACAATCATACAAAAGTGGTGAGGCAATTGTGTCGCCCCAGTTGGCGTGGCTTTTTTTTTTCTTTTTTTCGGGACAGTTTCAAGTACTGGCGTAGCTGTGTAATAGAAAAACGATTAACACAGCACAGACGCCAAAGATGATGAACAGCGAAAGAACGCATGCGTACACTAATGCAGCTGCGCACCTTCCAGGAAAGCCACTTCCTCATCAATTGAAGCGATATAGAAGGACCGGTCACGCGCGTGTCTCTCATTTTCATAATTTCAAACGCCTCCGCAGTTTTCCAAGTGCACTAGCTCCTGTGCACAGTTACCATGGCTGTCTTTTTTAGATCGGCTGTGCACCCACACTGTCGGCATTGGAAGGCAAGGTGTGAAGACGGCGTGCCCTTTAACGAGCTAGCATCTCCCTTAAACGAACCTTCAGACATCTCTCAGCCTGTCCTATATGTGGAAACTGACAGGCTCAAGCAAGAAAGGTGACAACTAAAGAGCAAAGATGTAGGCGGCTAGACGGACAGATAAAAGAGAGTTTTAGTACTGCGGAATGGTGCTACGTACGCATCACGCAAGCGCCTTGCGTTACGTGGCGTCAATTGCCACAGATCGGCTTTTAGTACGCCGTAGTACCCGCGTACGTAACGAGCGTCAAGCGTGTTGCGTCATCTTGTAGATCGAAATAGAAGCACGTGTTGTTGACAGCCAATGTGAGCCAATCCAAGTGTTATAGCCAGATTATGGCCATATTTTAAGCCACAGAGCCGGTCGGTGCTTGCCTTCAATGCCGTCATTTTGCAAAACGAAGTCTCGCGCTGTCGCGAACTCGTTCGAGAGCGGCGCGATCAGCTAATACGTACGCATGCACGCATCTCATGCGTGCGTACATAGCGGCTGCGTACGTAACGCGATACGTGCGCGTTGTGGTCTGCGCATGCGCACTACGCAGAACGTGGCGCCCTTACGTACGCAACGCCGCCACGTACGCAGCGTACGCAGCACTAAAACTTTCTAATTACAGTTCAAGTGCCTATGGTTCACTAAGAAATGCCTCGTATTTAAAACGGGATTCTTCATCGTGCACTTTCGATATTCACAAAGAACAATTTCAACACTTCGTAGAAAGTGGATTCCTGTTGGAAATGACTGGCCGTGGTCAAGTTGGTATTGCCTATTGACGTAATGCACGTTGCAGTTATGTTCCGTGACAAAAGGAACGGGAGGTCCACTAAACCAGAAGGTCGTTTTCGTGTTCGGTGTTATCACGACGAAACCAAGAGAACAAACGCCCAATAAAAAATGTGGTTATCTCATGTCTTCGTGAGATATCCGCATTCACACAAACGTAATCACACAAACAAAATAATTGTATTGCAAAGAATACATTTGAATGTAGCAGTGCAAACACAGCGGGATGACCCAACCCTATGCAAGATGATGTCGATACGTAATACAACACAAACTGGCTTTAGCAAGCAAATCGATGCTTTGAATAAAACTAACATGTCACGGGGAAACTACCACTTTATAAATATCGCAGATGTTGCGTTGAATGCAGGAATGGAGTGGCATAGGTTCTGCTGTAGCGCGCTTGTGCAGCATACAAAATGACGTTTAAGGCTATAGCTATAGAGTTTGCTGCACTCATTAATATTGAGGGCGATGGCCACAGTGTTCTCAAAGGTGCTAAGAAAATGCAGGCTCAGCCTGACGCAAAAACCTTTTTTCTGTAATCACATTCGAGCACATTGCCAGTTCGAACCTCTTTAGAAGATCAAATATTTTATATATCATAGGATTCGTATTGTGTGTATCTGCAGAAAGTCAGATACAACAGATCAGGCATATTTGCATTGTTGGAAAAGGTTTTGTTTCGGGAATGCTCTACAGGGAATGCTCAAAACATAACTTGTCTTAGATGGTCTGGAATGTGGTTTGTGCTACTAGAAAATGAAGACGAGCTGCCATTTGAACTAATTATACTTCTTGACTACTATTGTCTATGGCGGGCTAGAATTGCTAGTATCCACTCCGGCCCTTACAGGCGACCATCAAGCCTGTTTGTTCATGAGAACATTATTTAGTTTGTTGATGCACTCAGACAACAATGCTTAGTTCCTCACTTGCTTTCTAGCGTTGAGCTCCCGGCTTACCTAAAGGAATTTCAGGAATGTAACTGCTCATATGATTCGTGACTGTCTTTACATTGCAACAGTTGTATCTACTATTGTAGGAAGTATCCTCTCTTGTTGCTGGTACCAAGTTTAGGAAACCATTAATAAAAAAAAAACTAGCGCTGCTCTTTTGTGGCGCAGCACTTGCTTGGCACGCAGCAGGCTTAGGTTCGAATGCGCCTCAATCTATTTTTGTCTCTCACTCTCAGTCTCTTTCAGGGCGTGCATTAGCTGGGTCGGACGCCGTCGGCAGCGAACAGCTTCGAATCGATACTAAAAAAAAAAGAACTTCCTTCGTTTGAATCACATCAACGAGGCTGGAAAACAGCAGTAAAGGAAGCTGCAAGAACGACTACAATGCAAGGAAGATGGCTAGACAAATGTATGTATCCACTCACGTGGCAGACGAACGACCGCTGCGCCGTAGTTCCCTCCAGCAGTTATGGTAGGAAGCTCTACGTAGGAAAGTAACATGCCAGTTTTGCATGCACGTGCGCGTTCTCGATGGCGTCTTGTAAATGGGTGCCCTCCGTCAACACAACTGCACTGTCGACTCGTCTCTTTGGCTATTGTGTTACATGCGCACCCGTTTGCGTCAGCTTTTGTAGCGAGGCTGTTAAATTCTTTGTTGTGCCGTGCGGAGTCGACAAAAAGCTAGGCGCAGCCAAGATATAGCTTGCTGTCGCCTAGCAACCACCTGTCACAGATGGACTCACCTAGTATATTGTCATCTTATTGCGCACTGCTTAAACTCCCCTTATAACAGTACCCATATAAGTCACCTAGTATAGCTTAGTTGCAGCTGGTTCGACCACATAAGATGACGTCACAGTTAGTTACGTAATTCAAATCACACACTCTGACATCGTAGCCAGTTACATGAATTGGGTCACGTAATATGACGTCAGATCAAGTCACGTGATCTAGCAACTACCTAGAATAACCAAGCTTATACATAGCCTAATTCGTTAATGTTCGCATTACCACATAAGATGACTTCATATATGGACATTTTCCGCCAATTCTATGAGAATCTAGGCATGTCATTCAAGATCACGTAACGTGACGTCACAGCTAGTGACGTAATATAGTCATGCAAAAACCAAGTAATATGACGTCACATCCAGACATTTTCCTTTAATTCTGTTTGGAACTAGCTATGTGACACAATATCCTTTGATATAGCGTCACCGCTATAGTCAGCTGATATGTTCCTGCCAGCACTACCGAGGACATCATGAGCTTCATTGTGGCCCAGACTAGCACTACTAAGTGCGAACTGCCCACATTTGTTTCCTTCATTTTTCCCGCGTCAGTATCAACACTGTCAAATGCAACACAGTACCGGAGATCATGCGCCCACCGCGTGGCCCCGAAACGCATTCTTTTTTATCTCGTTGCCCATGGTATGTCGGCAACACTGTGACTTCATCTCCTCCTCCCCATCTATCTCCCTCCCATACCGCGCGTTGAGAGTACGCCGTAAAAGACTCAACGACCACTTGGAGCACTCGGGTTAATTGGATGCAAGCTCTTACAGAGTGCTGAGAACAATGGCGACAAGCTCTGACAAGAGCGGAGCACGGAGCAGTTGAAAAAAGAATGAATGAAGAAAAAAAGAAAAAGAACGAGGTGCAGAGTTTTCGAAGAGGCTGGCTGGGTCGTTGCAAAAATACGCTCCAACTTCGAGAGAAATGAGGAACCTGCACTCGCGCAGAGACGACGGAAAAACGGCGCTGGTTCGGGGTTGCAGGCGCGTAGCAACAAATACCGGTTACAGATGCCCGCTGGCTGCGTAACTCACTAACTTTGTCGGAGGATGATGCGAGGGGCATTAAGCGTGCTGACTTCTACGCCAGCTTGCGAGAGCTCCTGGTCATTTTAGCTCGTAAAGTATTTCGCGAGTTGCACTGGCTTAATGCCTGCGGGTATTGTGGCGTTCCGCCTTCGAGCAGTGCATACTGCATACTACCAGCTCCGTGCAGTGCAGGGAAAGCTACGGGTCTCGTAATTTGGGCAGAAAACTTCGCAAAAAAAAATAGTAATATAAAGGTTAGCATCTTTATATAACGTCTCTCGACTGAACCTGACTGAAGCGTCACGAAAATAATCATATAATAGTAGCACGCTCAATAGATCTCGCTTCTCTCCTTTCTTACGAGCTCGTAACCAACTCTCGCTATACCGAGTGGCTGTCAAAAAACCCTTCACTGCGTTCTGCGCAACGGGGGAGACCGAATAAGGGTAGCAAGTGTGAAACCCGGTGGTGCATTCAGATTACGACAAGCGTGAAAATAACGACATATCCGACTGTTATATTGGAGTGCACTGGCGACCCGATGGAAGCCTCTATGCAACAGCGCCATTATGTGCGCGGAGTTGAGATGGTCGAAAATGTGCTTTAGACCAACGATGACGTGCAGTGGCGGCGCAAGCGTGCACATAAGTTCGTCTAGTGTTAGGCCACTATGCTCGGGAATCTTTTCAATAACGAGCAAGTTTTAAAGCAGTTTGAAGCGACAAAAATAAATGTGTCGGAACGAGCCAAGAAGAAGAGTGGATGCTTCGACGAGAAGGCGGGCACATGGTGCGCGCGGTGAAGAGGTTGCGGCCACTCAATCTGCAAGCTGTAATCGCAGCATGAAGACTCCCGCTTGAGCCCTGGTGTGCCATCGAAACCTTTCTCGTATCCCGCTCTTGTCGGTCAACCGGTCAACACTGAAAACGCATCCGACCTTAACCACTGCGTAGAACCAGCCTTACACGCTATCCGTGCAAAAAGAAAAAAAAACTGGAAGTCTATTAGCAGTGCTCGAAAGAACAGTTGGTGCTCGCGTATGGTAATAACGTATAGTGTAAGAGACGTGCATCTAATTAACACTTGCATTTAGACTCTACGGCATGGTGGTAGAAAACCTCTATGTGTCCTAATGCATTACATCTGTACATAAAGGACAGGTACACATACATATCCTGGCCGATACGTAGAACTAAACGTTTCTATTGGGTTTTGTATGTGTGACCACACGTATTACTTGTTAATCACTGGATTGAAGAAAACATTACTCTGTCATTTCATATATAGCCTAGAGGGCTGACTGAGCAGTTTTTTTTATTATAAAAAATCTTGTTCAGCTGTTAACAAAAAGCCCTTTGCGGAACACAGACACATTTGCAAAGGTTTGTGCTATGGCTTACGTACTGAGTACGTTAAAATAATTAATCAATCAATCAAATAAATAATCAATCAATAAATAGGTTATTTAACGTGCCCGGAAACAAACATAAGAACTTTGTGCAGGTTCACAAAAAATAAAACAATAAAGCTAAATAATACAGTACAGTCTACAGAAAAAAAACAAATAAAAAGAGCAAATACGCACAGACAAAAAAATCTGCGCAAATGGGAGGAATAAAAGCCAAGACGAGAATCATGAAATGACATTGAAAAATAAAGGGGAATATACACAACTATTTGGAAGTCTTCCTGAAAAACGTAAAAGGGATGAATGTGTACAATGTGAAAAACTATCTTAAGACTGTGCAAAGCTGAGATAAAAACATTGGCAGTGGACTGAAAAACATCAAGATCATGAAAATTAACATCATATAGACTTCGTATTCGGGGAGCAGTAGAGTGTTGAAAGAAGTTGGCAGGTGCATGAAATGGTCGATTTTCACTTACGTGTAATCCGAAAACTTACACAACCGAAAACCAAAGGGCAGGATATCATACCATCGATCAACAATAGTTTCTAAAGAAATAAGGGGTCAGTGTGATTTTGTTGACAGTGTTGAAAATAATAATAATAATAATAATAATAATAATAATAATAATAATAATAATAATAATAATAATAATAATAATAATAATAATAATAATAATAATAATAATAATAATAATAATAATAATAATAATAATAAATTACCAGGTATTTACATCCCAGAACTAGTGCATGGTTACGAGGCACACCACTCAAGAGTAAACCGCATTAATTTCGACCATTTCCACGTTAATCAATGCTCGCTTTACGGGCTATTTATCCATGGCTTTTGGCGATCAATGTTGCTTTCAATCTTTCAGAACGCGCAAATTAGGGGCACACCTTCTGATCACACTTAAAGCGACGATCCGCCACATTTGACTCCTTCAGACGCACTGATCACCACCGTGGAACGAACGAACGAAACTTCACAGAAGCCGTATCAGACGGCAGAGGGAACTCTTTTGCCAGAACTTTGAGCGAGCGGCAAAGCAGGGCTGCGATATAAACATCAAGTGTGGTACTCGGCTTCCCCTCTCGGACCTTAAGAATGAACGAACGCAATAAAACGGTAAAATATGAAAAATATCGCAAATGCGAGCTCAAGCTCTTCAATATCGATGGACGGAGATCGTCGATTATTGCACGCTAAATATGCCGTAAGTTCTCGGCAGTGATAGATCACCTATTCATTGTCGTCGCATGCCTAGAAAAAGGTGGAGTGCACAAAAAACAAAAAACAGAGGGTGAAGGGTGGAGGGAGTGAGTGACTATAAGAACATTTCATTTTTTATCTTATTCTTAGTCGGGTGTAGGAGACATGGAGGGAGCAGCCGAAGTGTCATAAAACCACCCGCTCAAGCATTCTTCGCAATGATGAATAGCGGCGCGATATTATTTTTTTATGGCGGAAGACAATAAAATAGCAGGAAAAATACTACCGAGAGAAATGAGCATTGGAGAAAAAAAAGGCACTACACACACAGTTATTTGTTGAAAATCGCAGCTTCCAGCATACATGTATATCGAGTGCAAACACTTGACACCGTACAAAAAAAAAGTATCATCCTTCCAATTCTTTCTTTCCGACTGTCTCTCTCTCTGGCTAGCACATACACAAGCATGATTAAGGAGTAGGAGAATGATAATCAATGACAGGTAGGCATAAAAATCTTATTTTATTTTTTACAAGAAGACTCACTAACTCAAACCTGCCTATTTTTATATGACAGCATTGTTACAGATTTCGCGCAATCTCTCACTTTTCCACTCGCTGACAGGGTCCTCAGATCAAATAAGCGATGTAAATACAAGCAAAATACACATATATCACGCAGAAAGATGAGTTCTCAGATTCCTTCTTTCGGGCTGTTCTCGTGTTCGCTATTCTCAGTGTGTCTGTCCCTTTAAAGAGAGAAATACGCAAAAAGCTGCATAGTTTATGTTCCGCGTAGTGCACAGGTGTTATGAATATTCACGCCATACAGCTTGAACATATTCAAATCCTCTGTATGAACACTCGGAAGTTCGAAATATAGATTAGGTTATGGAAAACAGGGGACAGCAGTGGACACAGCTTGACTTCAAATACGAAAAAAGTTGGCATTTTGCTCGCGTTCGAATACGTCGGCCGCCTTCGGATGATGCAACTACACCAGCAACATGTGGTGGCCATGGCGTCACCATTGCAAGTGAAGTCTTTTCGAGCGTAGAAAAGAAAGGAATGGCAAGCGCTGTTTCTTAATTGTTGCATTTTTATATGTAGTCTCTATAATCAGTTTCTATGTGTTGGTTTGTATTGTAGTCCACTTTTGTGTATATGCGTTTTTTTTCTGTATGCCGCTATCATAGATGAGTCCTAACTCATTCAACTGATTACCTTCTTGTAATTCGATCCCACATGCCATAGGTGAAAAGTTCGAAGAAAAGCATCCGAAGGTGAGCTTGAAAGGATAATGGCGTCTCGTAAGGGACATGATGTAATAATAATAAAATGTGAGATTCTACGTGTAGAAACCTTCATATATTTATGAAACACGCATATATTTATGAATGGCTCCAAAAGTTTTGATCCTTTGGTATTTAACGTGCGCTGACTTGGCACAGTGTACGGGCTTCCAGCATTTCGCCTCTAACGAAACGCTTCTGCCGCAGCTGGGATTGAAGAGAGATGATGTTAGAGATGGGGAAAGGAGTGAGGTTCGGAAAAGAAAAGTAGGAAATCGGGTGGAGACATCAGTGTCCACGACGTGAGTGTGTGTGTTTGTGTGTGTATGTGCGAGCGGCAAACGTTGAAGCCATAGGCGCTCAAGTGTCACAGGTTGCCTGGCACTAAAATCATAGAGGAACAAACTATATAAAGAGGGGCCACTCGAGCCATTTCGCGGCCGAGCAAGAAAGAGTCTGACCAACCGCTAGATGACGTAACTACGCTAGCGAGTGCTGCCAACCTGCGGAGCCACGTTTTTCCTCAGTGGAGTGAAAAATTCCCTAGATTTCTCTAGGTATTTGTGGAGAGCGATTTTTTGAAGACTAATCTGTTTGTGTAATGGTGCATTAGTTGGAAAGTATTTATTGATATCACCGTGATGAAGCTGAAAATTGTCGCAGCACAAGTTGCAAAGCTTTAACCAACTTTTATTCTAAATGAAATCAGAAAGGCGAAGCGGTCATCACAATGGGGCAATGGGAAGAGAAAGACATATAGCATCACAGTATTTTCTGCAAATCACCAAGAAAAAATCAATCAATCCGTCTACACACAACCATACAATAGTTCAAGAAAAAGTACATATATTATAGAGCATTGCGTATGAGCTGAAGAGGGAATAAATTATCAAAATAATATTTAAGAACACTGTCAGCTGTTTTGTGCAAAACACGGAAATTTCGCACTATGATATAATGCACTTGTAATAGCATGCAAGTCACAAAATAATAATAATAATAATAATAATAATAATAATAATAATAATAATAATAATAAAATTACCAGAGCAAGCGTATAAAGCGCAGTACATGAAGTATTCTGGCGACCATGCTTAGAAAATTCATAAATTTTGTTATTTTACAACTTTTCTGCACAAAATCCTTGGCGTTACATGAAGTGAAGCATGCTTACACAAATAACTTGCAAACTATGTCGTGAAAAATGCACTTTCAAGCTTTGCCATGATATTTGATACATGATTTTGGGAAGAAATATAGTTTAACCATGAAAGCATACTATGCCAGTTGGCAGTTCATCCCTCGCGACCTGCTGAATGGTTGCGAAAAGATATTTTCATTAAAAATGTTGACTGCCATATATTCGTTTCAAACTCATGTGAAAATATTATGACTGGGATCAACAACTGGGACCAGTTCAAGTGGTTTATGGTCAAATTTCTAGTGGGGACCAGTTGCCAGTGGGTTCCAACTGGGACCCGTTGGCAACTGGTCCCTACTTGGAATTTGACCATAAACCACTTCAACTAGCCCCAGTTGAAATCCTCTGGCAACTGGCGCCCACTGGGAATTTGACCATAAACCACTTGAACTTGTCCCAATTGTTTCCAGTTGCCAGTGGACCCCTGCGGTTCATAAAGACAAGGAAGCTTGACATTGAAATTGGACTTCATTTATTAGAAACTTTGCAGATTAAGTGTACAGGGGTTGTGATGCATCTTGATTGCTTCTTGGATAGGTGGTAGACGCTCGCTATTTAGTGCATCTCGTTCGTACAGAATCATCTGAAAGAAATACACTGTTAGCAAAACTGTAACTACTGCTTTACACATGCAATACTACCACAAAGTAAGTTTCATCTTATTAGAAAATCGTAAAGCTGATGTTGCTATCAACCCAAACACAAGTACTGTAGTCGCAATTACGGACGGCTTCTGTAAGTAGAAACTGTGGCTCTTAATTTACACCTCTTTATACGTGCCTCGATTCATGACTATACCATTGTGAGGTATTTTTATTAAGTAATCATAACTGAGGTTCTGCTCAATTGTGCCTTTCAACATGCGATTGCAGTTATCTCCAAATCTTTCTACCATACAGTCCACAACGTTTGTGAATAAAAAAAAACACCTTTATTGTGAATATCAGTAAAAGGTGCAGATACAACACACTACAATTAAGAACATTGCACAGCAATTATTAACACAATTAACTCATGTTACGTATAATTTGAAATTCTAACTCCCTCGAGCATTCTTATAATAGTCACTGTACATTAACACTATCTGCAGAGATTACGTTTTGGTCTATTCCAATTTTTAAACCATCGAGCTTATGTCCACGGCAAAAAAGGCATTGGACTGTAAAGCCAAAGCTCACACAGAGACAACAGGTTTGGGTATATTTAATTACAAAGCAAATACGTGCCCTATTCTAGTACTTCGGATAGAGCTATACAAGCCTGCACGAGTATACTTCATAGTTATTTAGCATGCTGTTGAACACAAGTATTGTGCAATCCACACTCATATTTTATCACGCTCCAAAACAACTGGCCGTGAATCTGCAGTCTAAAGCATTTTTTACAAGACAACGTTGGATCATCTCCACTCTCAAAACACTTTGTGATGCATTGTATTATATCTACATCTTCATTTACTCGAAGCAGAAGAGACTAATTACCTTCAAGTGGCTACATTCTGGACAAGGTAGCCAGTGAGGAATTCCGAACACGATGAATCCACATATCTGTCTTGTCACAGGCTAAAACAACCGTTGGACGATCGCCTGAAATCGTAAAGTCTTCCAGAGATGAAACTGTCGAGCACTAATCAAAATACCTAAATTGTGCGTGCCATGACTCCTCGTTCCTCATCAAGAACAACACAACTGCACCGCGCTTCCGTGCTTATTCGTGGCACGGCAGCTAGCCCTCGCCACATGTGCTGTACGAAACTGCTCGTCACTGTGTTAGAAATTTTTTCTGCCTGTGCACGTCTTTGATTTAAAATGGATAAATCTGCGCTTTATAAATCATTTTAGTCTATTTCATATTTGAGTCTGATTATACTTTACTGTTTTATTCAGTATTTGAGCGTAAGATTAGATACGCAACTACAGTGACAGCTGCCGGCCAATCAGGTAGAACTTGAGAGAAGTGGCAGAGAGTGGTCGATGTTCGTGGTAAAACACCATTTGTGGTGGTGTATGATGCGTGTTAGCGCTGGAGTTTGCAGCATTATACGATATCGGCAGTGTCGGTCATTGTAGCTATAGGCTTGGCACTGTTTTTGTTTTGCTTCTTTGTGGATGTTGTTATTCGGAAGTAATGCATTTGTGCAGCGCCCAAGGCTGTCAAGCAGGCATGCTCGCTGCGAGATAATTTGGCAATATTACAGCCTGATGTCAATTGGGACCACTTCGCCTGCGTATTTTCACTGCGATGGACGTAAAACTATTGCCAACAGCTTAATACAGTGTAAATTACTGAAGCTGAAACAAGCGTACGTCTGAATGCAATACGTTTGCACACTTGTGCAACTGAATATTCCACGATAATATTATATTATTATAGTCAGTGATGTTAAAACAACGTACAAATGATGAGGGAAAAATAAGTATAATAGATTCATAAGTCAGGAGACGCTCATTTTTTTATCGTCTTATATGCATTGCTAGGCTGGTGGTCCGGTACACTTCTGTGTGCACAGACCAAAAAAAAACTTGTATAAAGCCCATTTGTTGAGGTGCAACAATTCTACGTCCTACACAATCGAGTTCAACTTTTTTCATCTTTCACTGTGAAGCAGCGTACAACCAGAACATGTCCCACTTCCAGTTAGAACATAACTGTGACCAACAGCTTCCAGTTCAACTGGTGATGGTCCCCGTTGGCAGTCGGTTGAGCTGTAGCTGGGACCAGCTACTAACTGGAGCCACTTGCAACTGGGACCAACTGTTCCCATTGATTCTAAGCTGAAACCAGTTGAGTCGTACCTGGGACCAGTTACTAACTGGAACCACTTGCAACTGGACCAACTGTTCCCAGTTGATTCCCAGCTGAAACCAGTTGACCTGCAACTGGGGTTAGTTGATCCCAGTTGATGCCCGTTGAAACCATTTGGATACCTAGTTACATATTTTCACCTGGTTAATATATCCATCAGTCACTTTCTTTTTTCAAATTTTTTTCAGATCTGCAAGCAACCGCATACTTGCAGCACTGCTTTGGCTGCGCTTGTCACAGAAACCTTGATGACCATGGCGGAGCCACATGGCTCCACAGGGCAGCTCACTAGCAATATTACAGCATTTGCGACGAAGGGAAACCGAAAAAAAAACCTAAGAAATAACGCCACAGGTGCAAGACGAGAAAATTGGAGGTTGGTGTAAAGGAAAACATATACTAGGCGTGCTCGGGAGAGAGGAATTTTTTTTTTGGTTCGAACCGGGATTCAGACAATCGACGTCGAACACGAATGGTACAGAATGAACTGCAATGAAGTGGTGGAGAGGAGAGCACTGACACAGTGTTGGGGATGAAGACCAGCCCTGTCGCCCCCTTACACCCCTCGGAACCACTACTGGGCACGACACAGCACCTTTGGGTGAGTGTAGAGGGTGTGTAAAAAAAAAGGTGGAATAAGAAACAAAAAAAAAAGATTGTGGGTGGGAGGTCCCCCCGTCGATCTGCTTGCTTCACGTGGAAGCCAAAAACTTCCCTAAATATTGACAAACCTCCCTTTTCTCCTAAGTTCAAACAAAATCCCCTAGATCTAGGGAAATTTTTGTAGAGTTGGCAGCACTGAAGCTAGCTTGTACTCCCTGGTCAAGCCTCCTCAGCAGGACATAGAAAACCCTATTTAGGCGTCAAATTTTTGCAAAGAACAAGTTTTATTGATTTGTGCAGTTTTCCACATCCGCTATACATCGTGTCCCGCTGAGGACGTTTAACGCCTTGCCACAAAAATCAGTAATGTCTCACTATAAAGTGTTGTCTTTCTGCATTTGTTTTACACAAAGGGTACCCATTCATGTGGTTCACATCTACTGTACTTGTATTCCCTTTGTGGCAGCACAAATGTGTAGCCTAGTGGTATAAGGACACTCGCTTTCAGAGCAAGAGGGTACGGATTCATATTTCAGCATAAAAAAAAACTTTGTTATTTTATTTATGCTGAAGACATTATCGGGTCTGACCAGCCACTCGAGGCGCTGAAAGCAGCACAGTAGCTTAACCGCACGGCCCTACGGGAGTGTCCACTCATTATATAAGTACGTCTCTCTATGCTTAAAGGAAATCTGAAGCGGTTTTGCGTTAATAGCGAATTCGGTATCTGCGACGTCTTACAACATGCCTACGATGGTTTTCTTTCCTCGCGATTTTCTTAAACAACGGCGGTATAACCGAGCAAAGTTTGACCTAGAGAAAGCCCCCCGATGCGCACTGAGTACAGGGGTGCACTGAGCTCCGTTCTCAGTCAAGTGTGGGGATGACGTCAGTGGCGGGATCGAGTCGGGCTGCCGTCGCCGCTCAGCCTGTAAGCTTCAGGATGGTGCCGCGTTTCTGCTGTGATCTGCTGTCTAAGAAACCATCAGTTCTGCCAGTTCGTAGGGCTTTCTTGCCATTGTAGCGTTCTCTTTTCCAGGTTCGAGATTTTTGCCATCCTATATAGTTGTGTTTGTGCGGCATCGAAATGGACTCGTGATGCTGGATTACTGCTCGGCATATGACAACCACAGCAATTTCGGTCGCGATCAGGTCGCGTTTCACAAGTTTCGCTGGGATCAGATGACGTCTCGGAAATGGGTCGCTTCACATGAGAGACAGACTTCAAACCTATAAGAATAAGTCGCTGGGATTGACGATCAAGTGTGTACGACTGAACCACGACCCGTTTCCTTCTGTGTTTTCACACTTGAGGGGGCCCTCGCCATCAGCCTGAGTTGTATCGCAAAAATAAAAACTGAGACAAGACTTTAAGACTACCTATGTGCCGTAGCAGCGCGTGGTTAGTTGGTTAGCACGCGTTTGCCGCAGCCGTGATCAGCTCACTGCGCTGCCTCGTTCCATGACGCTCACTTCGAGTCTCATGTAAAGCGCGCATCGCGAGCCGTTACACAGACACCGTTCATCATAGTTTCGCTCGATCTGGGACCCAGTAGGCCGTGATCTTCCTCTTGCAGCGACAGCTCGCGATCGCGCCTTTAAAGAATATTTATCAGAAACCAGCATTGATCGCCAACGAAATCGTCCGAACCCAGTCACTTTATTCCGACTCCAACTCGAGTATTACTAAATACGAAGCATTTCTTAACGATCTTCAGCGACTTTGAGCGTATTTATAGATCTATCTAACCGCTTATGTTTGGGTGCTCTTCTGGTCACCCCCTAAACATGGCGGGAACCAAAATTAGCATGGGAGCGTAAGATGGTTTGACGAATTTGACGCGCTGGTAAAAACGGTAATAATGTCAATTTACCATTGTGTACGTCGTCAAACACTTCCTTTCAAACAGTGCCACATATCCATGGGTGGGTATGTGTAGCTGGTATGTGGGTATGTGCCACCGTTGATTGACACTTGTACCCAGGAACGACGAGAACACGCATGGGCAATTTTAACGCGCGAACGTTAAGAGATACCCGACATTAATAGTGTCAACCCGACTAATGCAAACAATAAATGTCAGGATCCCAGATGGAATCGAACCCAAGCATTCTGCGTGGCATTGAAGCATTTCACCACAGAGCTACATCAGTTCTCGGAACAGCTTTTTCAATAAACGCTAATCTTCGTGAAACGTTCATAGTGGTTCCAGTGCTGGCTATTCAATCGTACGAACATTACATATATGCTCCTTTGATACAGCCGTCACGTCGGGTTAACGTCAATTGTGGTTAGTTACCATGCACTAAAGTTTATTTGTGTAGCAGCATCCAGAGACAGCATCCTCGTGAGCATGAGCTCCTCATATCAGCTTCTGGTGTTGCCAGTACAAATGTTCCAGTTTGCATCGTTGCGCAAGTGCAAACGGCTGGTTATATAAACATCTGCAACTCTACAACGTATGTCTGTGCGAGCAACATTTGCGCATATATTTAGCGTCATTTCATGACGTGTTGCTCAATAAGAAAATTGCAACACGGTCACCTTTCCTCCACATTCTTCGCATAACGTCGATTCCCAGATACGTGGAATCTGCCGAAATTTCGTTTTTCGATCGACATCTAGAATAATCGAAGAAATGATGTAGCAATCACTCATTCGATGATCCAGACAACATTTAATTGCTACCGTAGCATTCAATCACTGCCGGATGCCACCACATGAAGAAAAATTGTAGTCTAAGTTGTCCGCATAGCAGCGCTTCACCTAACTGAAGGCTTTCTCAATTTCGATCATAGCATGTGGGACAGATTTGATAACAGTGAATACTTCGGAAGGTGCGTATTGTAAGTGAACGTGCCGCTGGTACCTAAAATGTCCATGCCCCTAGCTTTCTTGTTCGGGAGCCTGGCCTGCACAACATTGTTCTGCTGCTTACAATCTGCACTGTGCTGAATGGCGCTCATCATGACAGTAGTGCTGGGATTGATTTATGAAGATGTTTTCCATCTCGGTGTATTGAAGTCAAGGTGATGTATTTTTATAACAAAAGAAATGTACGACTGCAAAATAATACATTAACACGAATCTTCAGGCACATCTTACTTTTTCATGTATTCTCCCCTTTTTTCACTTGAACGCAGTGCATACATGAGCACCTGTGGCGAAAAGACGTGTACATAGATGTCGGCACGCAGCATTGAAGTCCGGCACTCTACACGACAGTGGTATGCTTCTAATGCCGCTAATACCACTTGCACTTTAACACACCATCACTGTAGTACTGACCAGAATTTAGAAAAGGCGAAAGTATTGTAAAATGAACTGCAATATATAAGCCAAACTATCCATGTGCAATTTTGCAGTGCAGCTCCGAGTACATGTCACTGGTGCAGCAAAGTGGGGCACTTGTGTGGATTTCAAAAAGTTTTTTTTTTTGTTCTCATAGTAGCCTACTTACTCATTGCATGCTTCTTGCCCGTTGCGAAGGGCGATACTGACCCTATAAACAACGCTGCACTCAGAGCAGTAAAATCAACGAACAACTGATGTTTCCGCACAATGCCCACGCGTAGCACGGACCATGCCAGTGCGTGGCTAAAAGCGAATTCTGATGCTGCTGTTCCTTATCGGATGTAATATCTAAGGTTGAACTTGTTATTTTATCACTTTACTACACTGAAACTAAGCACTGACATGCGTCCCATATGTACCAGTTTAAGTTTCTGACGGGGGTGGAGGTGGCTGATTGGGACTCGCTTTTCTGTGCCACATCATGGGCGCTGAGATCGTCTTCGGTGATCGCTCTTACAGTGGCGGCAAGCTCGAACATGCAGAGTGCTCACGAAACGAAACAGCACACTGGTAGCGCATGGCCGCTGATGCATGTGCCACCGCTCTTGGGTGCTCGTGGAAGCAGGGTGTTGCATTGTGGCATAGAGTGAGGGCGAGAACAACCACGGAACAGGCTTACTCCTTCCGGTCGCTAAATAGTCGGCCAGTAGTTCACCATGTTCACACTGCCAGCGTGGCGCTTCAAAGCTCGCGCGCTTTTACATGCATGCAGCCCGAATTCACTGAACGGTGTGAACCATTTATATTGTGGCGCAAGCGCACGACGTCCTTGATTGGCGCCCTTCTATGATTGCGCACGTAGGCTGCGCAAGTAAAAAATTGGATACCGCTAAGGTGTCGCGTCTGAAATGCGCTCGTAGGCATAAATGGCTGACAAAAGCATATAAGGTTTGTCAAGCTTTTTCTCACGGCACAAAATAAAAGCAACAGCCACGGGACTGTTTCCGTGCAGCGTCGAAACAGGGACTTAGTATTTTGTTGTTCGCCTCGAGCAGCCAATAGTACGTGCGGCTGTTCTGCGTGGCAAGCATTTGTAGAGCTGTCGGCCACTTAAGAACGAGCGCGGTTCTGCTTTTTTTTATTCAACAATAGGCTACAGCTTGCCCTAACGACACTAATACATGATAATATTTCCATGCTGCTTGAAGGCAAGTCTGGCCCTCATTTTTTTTCTTGTCGAGTCAGAAACCAGAAGTAAACTTTCCATGATTTTGTGCACATGTTTATCATGTCTACGAACGCACGCAAAGCGCAATCTCTCACTGAATCCTTTGTTTTACTTGCACAACATGCGTTCCACTTCGTCTAAGTGCACAGAACGAGAGGGTCGTCTGCTGTAGTGGCAATAAGAGTGATGCGCAGCGGCGAGCCAGTTGGCATGCGAATGTGCGTGAGCCTTGCAGCGCCACCCTGGCAGTGTACACATGGTGAACTACAGGCCGACGATTTGGCGACCGAAAGGAGTAATCTTGCTCCATAGGTGTTCTTCCCCTCGCTCTATACCACAACGCAGCACATTGGTTCTACGCGCACCCACGAGTGGCGGCACATGTACCATCGGCCACACGCTCCAAGTGTCCTGTTTCAATCCGTGAGTACTGTACAGCAAACTCATTATGACTTCCACAGTTTACCATACTATTAAGAACTACCCAATTTCAACAGACAAACCCGGCATCGCCTGCCGGCGAGTGTCGTCAGCTGTCCTTCTTGTACCGCACGTGATGTCACGGAGCTTCGACCAATGACAGGCATTGGGAAGACCCGTGTTGGGGGCTGCGGCACCTGTTGCTTGATTTCGGCCAAAGGAGCCTTAGTTTTCGGCAAAATAAAGTTATTTGCGTTGGTTTATGCAAATTTTCTTACTTTGTTTTTGAGTTCGCCGCATCAAACTACGTATTATGACACCATAACCTCGTTTTTTAAGCGTTTCGGCGTTTCTGAACCGACCAAAAAAGAACATTGTGCAAGATGAAGCATTTAGAGAACCGTGTTTCGCATCCACTACCGTCCTTACTCTTTCGTTCCTTCTCCTGCTCACACCCATTACCCTGGAACTTGGCGAGGGCAAAGCATGTCTTCTACTTCTTATTCTTATTCTAATACTACGCTGCCGCCGCCGCGGCAATTAACAACTTGCGCGAAAGTGAACACCACCTGTCGTGTAAACAGAAAAGCATCGCTCTTGTTTTTGATTGAAAATGTCTTTGCCAATAAGCATGCTGAATTTCGTGTTTAGCGGCGGACGTGTGTTTGTTTTGTTTCTTGGTGCGGAAAACGCGTGTCTACTATTGAAAAAACATAGTAGAGGAGGAAAACATTCCGTTTACGTTTGTATGAACGGCGCAAAACGCGGATTTTTCGTGTTTCAGCCTGAGCAGCGACAAAGTGAGGTGCACTCCGCTACATCGACAGTTTGCCAGGCTCCTCACGCCTGTCCCTTCAAGGAAGATCGCTATGTTAGATACTAAAAGTTTACCCTTGAAACGTCTGATGGTAAATGTGGTTCGGTGAGGGTGGCTTGCATGCCATCTGTGAGGTCCGGTGTTTGCGTGAAAATGACAGGGTTCGTCGTTACTAAGGGCCACTTCGTTGGAACGTACTACGACTGTGTTGCCGGGAGAGATATTTGTATTATGACGTCTTGGTTGCGACAGCATTTATTCGAGGGAAGACCTCGCAAACCAAACGGTCAGAGCTTGCACACAGACAATGACGATGATGATGGCCCACAGTGGCGATGAGGACAAAGAGACAAGTGGATGATGGTAGCTATGATCCAACAGGGATAATGACGATGTGAATAACAAACGCTCACACTACTTACCCTCCCCCCCTTGTAAGCGGACATCCTGGCTGCCGTAAGTCGAATGGACGAGGAACGTCGCGTGAAAGGTTTCATGCGAGAAACATGGACAATCTCAATGCTGCGGTTACGGGGGTCTATTGGGGCCGGAAGTGGTGTCACACAATAATTTACCGGCGAAGTCTGTTCCAAAACAACGTATGGCCAGATGAAGCGCGGTTAAAACTAGTGACAGAGACCAGGAGTGCGTATAGGTGTCAAAAGCCGCACCTCATCACCAGGTCGGACAGACACAACATGATGGGATGTGTCATACAGGATCTTCCGCTCGTGCTGTTTCACTTTAGTATTGGTGCGAGTCTGATGGTGAGACTGGGCCAGGCGGGAAATGTATTCTTCGCTAGAAGACTGACACGAACTAACATGGCTGTTAAAGAAGGAGACGTCGAGAAAGTTATGGGGACGTCCGTACACGAGATAAAACGGTGCCATTTGTTCGCTGAACGGTGGTGTTGTAGGCGAAGGTCAGGAATGGTAGAAGAGTATCCCCGTGTTTGTGGTCGGGTTGAACGTAAATGGCTATCATGTCAGCAAGGGTTCGGTGAAATTGTTCGGTTATACCATTGTTTTGAGGGTGGTCGCTCGAAGCTGTCTTGTGAGTAGTTCCAGAAGCGCGCAGTACTTCATTTATCATTTGTGACGGGAATGCTTTGCCACGGTCACTAAGCAGAACATGAGGAACCCCATGGCGCAGGATTATGGCATGAAGAATAAAGTCAGCAACTTCCACGACTGATCCTGTAATGACAGAGGACGTCTCAGCGTAGCGTGTCAGGTGGTCCACGTTGGTCACTATCCATCATTTGCCAGCAGATGTGTGGGGGAGAGGTCCGTAAAGGTCAACACCAACAACTTCGAATGGCATTGAAGGGCACGGAATTGGCTGTAGAGGTCCATCAGGCGCCGATGTAGGCAGTTTACGACGCTGCCATGAGGAGCAGGAACCAACGTACCGCGCTACTCTAGAAGAAAGGCTAGACCAGTAATACCGACATCGAATGCGGTCAAGAGTTTTTTGAAAGTCAAGATGGCCAGCAGTCAAGTCATCGTAAAAGGATTCGAGCACCTGAAGTCGAAGAGAGCGTGGCAGCACAAGAACTCAGCGCTGATCATCAGGATGATAAATGCGGTGGTGCAGAACCCCATTGTCCAGCCTAAAGTGCAGGAGTTGACGACGAAGTCACGCGTTAGGTGGATATGAGAAGCTCCTGAAAGATGATGTTTTCATTTGTGGGGTTTAACGTCTCAAAACCACCATATGATTATGAGAGACGCCGTAGTGGAGGGCTCCGGGAATTTAGACCAGCTGGGTTTCTTTAACGTGCACCCAAATCTGAGCACACGGGCCTACAACATTTCCGCCTCCATCAGAAATGCAGCCGCCGCAGCCGGGATTTGATCCCGCGACCTGCGGGTCAGCAGCCGAGTACCTTAGCCACTAGACCACCGCGGCGATGCTCCCGAAAGCTGGTCATTAATGCGCCTGCGGTATGAATCCAACCGCTGGCGGGAGCCAAATGTTGGCTCATCGTCCGAAAAGGGTTGTCTTATTCAGGCGAGCGTACGAACTGCGGTAGATGTGGTGGTCTAACTGTCGCCAATGCTCATATGGAGAGTAAGAAGCGGGCAACGAAATAAAGCGTAGGCGTCTTGATGTTTTCTGCCATATTTGTAAATTATGTCAAAGTTGTACTCCTGAAGGCGCAGTATCCACGAATCCAAGCGTCCGGACAAGTTCTACAGTGTAGAAATCCAGCACAAGTCGTAGTGGTCCGTTACGATTGTGAAGTGACAGCCATGGAGATAGGCATGGAACTTCTGCACCGACCAAACCACAGCCTGACACTCTCAGTTATCGTGTAGTTCTTCTCGGCATTGGTGAGTATGCGACTGGCATATGCAACAACTTTTTAGGGAAGACTTGTAGTGTTGTGAAAAAACGGCTCGTATACTATGGTCGCTAGCGTCAATATGAAGCATAGTCAATGCGCATTCGTCAAAATGGCAGAGCACTGGTTGAGACGTGAGGGCACCCTTTAACAGGTCGAATGCAGTGTGGCATTCTTGATACCACAGAAAGGGGACGATGGAAGCAAGTAGCTGGTGTAATGGAGCAGCTATGGAGGCGAAGTTCTGGATGAACCAGCGAAAATATGAGGCGAGGCCAAGGAAACTGCGCAGCTTCTTCGATCTTTCGGGACGCGGAAAGTGAAGAAACGCAGTAATCTGGTCAGGGTCGGGCCGAATTCTATCTTTGCTAACGACGTGTCTTAAGACCTCGATAGGTTTGCTAGTGAAAAAGCATTTCTTAGTGTTTATTCGGAGACCTGTGCCGGCACGGCACGTTCAAACTTGATCCAATTGTTCTAGGTGCTCAGGAAACGTTGACGAAAACATAACAATGTCGTTCAGGTAGCAAAGGCAAGTTTTTGATTTCAGGCCACGCAGCACGGTGTCTATCATGCGCTCGAAAATTGCAGGCACGTTGCAGAGCCCGACCCAGCACCTCCACCACGTATGACGGCTTGGTTTCGACAGCGCGTATTCGAGGGAAGACCTCGCAAAACAAACGGGCAGAGCCTGCACGCAAACGATGACGATGATGATAACCCACAGTGGCGATGAGGACAAAGAGCTTATAGTGGATGATGGGGATTATGAACAAGCATAGATGATGAAGATCTGATTAACTAACACCCACAGTATATATACGTACAGCGTGCAATAAGCGTCCTATAGTACACTCTAGTATAAGTGTATCTAGTTAAAATCCCCAAAGTATCAAATGACGATGAAAACTAATGTGCCTCTATGAGCTCTCGAGTATATATGACAGTATTAGTGAGATGATTCACTTTTATAATAGGCAACATTACGACTTATTCCCGTGACAGGAGTTTTCCCTACTATATAAAGCGGCTATGGATGGCGATCCAACTATAGTGATTATTAAATTACTCAAGCTTCTATCTCAATCATGGTTCTCGCAGATACGTGAGAGCGCATCCTCGCGCTTTTACGGCAGTGTTTTGTGGTCTATTAGAAGTGCTGATATACGCAAGACTGTGTGCAGCCGTGGTACACTAAAAAGATTCGAGAATGTTAGTTCGGTACCCGCGATGAGCCGCGTGCGCCGAACTCCTCTGTTTTCAATAAAGATTTCCTTCTGTTCTGCCGAAATTCCCTATGCCGTTATCCGGGCATCTCTCTTTTCAGCACGTATATAGCCTCGCGGAGGGGAGGCTGTCTAAGTTAGCGCTCATTTCTTGGTTTACGTAGATGCGAGAAATGTCAGCAAACACTCAAGACAAGGACAAAGAAGGCACATGAAATCACACACTGTCAGCAGAAGTTTTGTAGGTTTCTCTCGTATCCGGCCCAGCTCTTTCGGATTAATTCTCTGTAAAGTAATTCACGCAGCGTGATAGTATATTTGCCCTAAGTACGAAAGCAAGGCCGCTCAACCATGGCGCACGAATGTACGACCAGCGGCCGGCCGAGCTGATGTTTTCCAACCAAAATCATAACGCCTGCAGAGGGCGTTACCTGTGCCATTACTATTCATCCACAGTAGTTTTCTAGCAAATGGTGCATTTGTTTGGCAAACTCTTGTCTTCATTTCAGTGAACCGCTCATGTCTTATCAAGAAAATAGGGGCATGCGAAGCTTGACGTGGGCCTGTGCACTTCCCTGTCTTTCTTTCGTTTCTCTTCTTTTTTTCCTTTCCTTTTCCTTGCTTTTTATTTCTTTCTTTCTGCAGCCGTCATAGAATTAACAAACACCGTGGTGTCATTCATTTTGGCTCGTTGGTGTCGGAATATAATTCTTGTTTAGGGTGCGATAAGTCCCGGGTTCAAATCCCGGATGAGCCTGTTTTTTCATAAAAACGTTTATTCGCTCTCGGTATTTTTTCCATCTACCATAACTATTGATGACAATATGTGACTGCGTTTGAAATGCCGACAGCTTAGCCCTATTGGGGCAACAATGGTACACTTCATGTGTACACTCGCGATCGGCACCCACATCTGTACACTCGCACGCACCGGCTTTAGCTGCGGTCAAACCTACAAACCCATTTTATGAACCAGTACAAGCTTCACTTGAATACTGCTGGTTGGCTGATGCGCAATCGTCGATAATTAGAGGCCAGTATTTCGACTTACTGTCAAGGCCTTGCGTCCTCTCCCCTACCCCTCTCCTCCCTATTTTCAATGTGACAGGCTTTGTTTCCACACATTGTTACGACACGGGAGTGTAGTCAGCTTCGACTCCCAATAAGGTTTCCACATACAGCTTTGTAGACCCGCACTATAACTTGGTTCGTGTTTTCCTGTCTCAAAACATTCTATTCTTCCGATATTATTCTGCCCGTTCCTTCAGAGGACCATCTTTCTTTTTCTCTTCGCTGGTTGCCAGGTTATCACCATGCAAGGTTGTTACCGCGTTATTAATGTACCATGCTGTCAGCACGGTCGGTGTTCATCAGAGCAGGCTATGAAAAGGCAGACGATGTGACAGGGCCACTGTGGCCAGTTCTACACGCACACTGGCGAGCGCCGTGCCTCATCGCCATCTATACAGTGCTCCGCGAGGCCGCATCTCGCTGTGGCATTCGCGACCGCTCCTAATCAGCAGAGTCGGCATTCCTGTTCATGTTGCTCCATCCACCACAAAGGAACGTGGGGGCGGAAGTAAGTTTCGCGGCCGTAGCCGGGAGTTGGTATGGCAGCTAACAATGGCGCCCTCTTCCACCTTCAGGCGTATTTTCTGCTGTTTCACCTTTCGTTCGGGCTGCTCTGGCGTTCTTTGTTTGTTTGTTTGTTTGTTTGTTTGTTTGTTTGTTTGTTTGTTTGTTTGTTTGTTTGTTTGTTTGTTTGTTTGTTTGTTTGTTTGCTGTTCCTCTCTCTTTTGGGACTAACTGCTTCGCACAGTTGACTAGCGCTACGACTGTTTCTTGATTTGAAACAAGTCCAATTTTTCTGACTTAAATTTGTATTTACTACCTTAAAATCTCTAAAAAAACAGCAAGGTTTGCTTCTCTGTGAGAACGTTTCTTCTTGTAGTTCCTGCTGTTGTCTCTTCAATCGACTCGGCCAAGTGAAACAGTTCTATTGACAGTGCTTGCAAAAACACGGCAAGCATTTCTCGAGCAAAGTTTTTTTCAGACACCAAATGTAGAAAAACGGTAAGGCATAAAGTGAACGTACCTCGTGTGCTTTTTTTTTTTTTTTGCTCCTCTCTTCCGACGAAGCCCGGGAGCAGAGGGCGTGTTCCCAATTGCAGCTCGTTTCAGCGGGTACAATACAGCCGGTCGGGATCGAAATTGAAAAGGAATCGGGCGCAAACGTAGCACACACACACATGGTGAGAGACGGCGGCAGGCCACATACACGCGCCAGCGGAGCAGAAACGCGCACGTCCCGAAGATGATTGGCTAGCCACTCTTCGAGCTCTCGACGCGCTAGCCTTCTCGCTGCAAAGGGCCGCACCAGGCTGCCTTGGTTTCTGTTGGCTTCTCATATCGCCTCTCAGGGGAATGCTCCTCGCGCACATTGTGCTTTTTTTTTTCGTCATACCCAATCTGACAGACGGAATTCGGCAGCTTTGACGAAATCTCTATATATGCAACTTGTCGCTCTTTTTTTTTTTTGCACTGACGGTTGGGATAATCGAGACATTTTAGGAGCACCTACATTCAGTGCTCCTTGTATCAATGTCCCAGTACAGTTAATGCATGAGGCGTGTTACATGTAGTCAATCCGCACTTAATCGAACAGTGTTGTGTCTTCAAATGGTAGTTTTGGGACGTTAAACCCCAAATATCAATCACCAGTGTGGTTTCAATGTTGCAATACACTTATGGACGTCGCTGTAGTAAGCTGTTAGCATTCTTTTTTTTTTCGTAACTACGTGTGTTCACGTTCGGCCGGAAAAATAACCACAGGGGACCACGCTCACATTTGCTTGCCATTCATTGTGACAAACAATAACCTTCCCCAAGCCACCTTTGTAAGATGACGCCAGTGAATGCAACAGTTTTTGCATCTTCGTGACGTCATGCTCTGCAGCTTTTCCGTCGATCAATTGAACAGAGGCTCGTGAGATGACTTTTTCTTCAAGACTGTGCGGTGCCCTTGCGGGCTACACAGGTTTTGCGTCTCATTTCGAGCGTTACACTTACACCGCATTCCGCTCAAGTTTTACGCGATCAGACACTGCACAGAGCTGCACTGACTTTTCTTCTGTTTTTCTTTTTTTTCCTTTCCGTCCTTCCTGAATAAACGCAGCATACGTTCTGGCTATATTGGCGGACATTAACAACGTTATTGATGATTTCTTGACAACATTACCACCGCACATGGTACTTCGTGTCAGCTGAAAGAGGCCATAGGGCTGAAAAGACATTGCCCAAAGGAAGCCAACAGCACGTGCGCAACCAACTATAGCGTTATAATCAGCCTCGACTACTTACTGGGTTCACATATCCACGCTCGCAAACAAAACAAAAGTACAGGCAACTGCACTCGTTGCCCTGCACTGCCACGTGCCCGTCGCATTAACAGATCAATGCTTAAAGTAATAATAATTGCAGGGGTTTAACATCTCGAAACTAGTGTACGATTATGAGAGACGCCGTAGTGAAGGGCACCATAAATTTCGACCACCCGAGATTCTTTAACGTGCGCCTATGAATCTAAGCACACGGGCCTCAAGCATTTTCACCTCCATCAAAAATGCGGCTGCCATTCGATCCCGCGATATGCGGGTCAGCAGCTGAGTGCCTTAGCCGCTATACTACCGCGGTGGGCATTACGGGAATGACGTGGCGCAAGGTTAGAGCCGAGAAGAAACAAGGAGAGTGTTTTAAAGACGATAGTCTTTCTTGGGGACCTTCGACGCAAAAATTTTGGTCTGTCTGTCTGTCTGTCTGTCTGTCTGTCTGTCTGTCTGTCTGTCTGTCTGTCTGTCTGTCTGTACATTTGTCTGTTTGTCCGGCCTTAATGGTACCCTAAACGGCACCAAGGTGGCTAAACGCTACTTGGAACGGCCGACCCCATCCGCAGCGCCCACCAATATTGCTTAAGAATCAACGTTCATATTTTTGTAATTGTCCATTAAAAAGCAATTATTGCCCGTATATGAGGGACAATAATTGGTTCCTGCCCACGGTAAGTCATCTATTCACCTACTTTTCTTTCTTCCCATTTACAATACAATTCGGTCTAATAACTTTCCCTATACTTTCCTTGGCATTATTGTCTGTTATATCTCAATATTATTGTGTGAAAACACGTCAAAACGAGCCCTTAAGTAACACTAGCTTTTACACACACACACACACACACACACACACACACACACATATATATATATATATATATATATATATATATATATATATATATATATATATATATATATATATATATATATATATATATATATATATATACAGAAGAATAACTTTGGTTGCCGGAAGGTTATAAATATGAAAGTAGATGCGCTTTCACATAACAACTGTTTATTGTGCCGTTGTTATGTGACTGTGAAACAGTTGTTATGTGAAAGCGCGTCTACTTTCATATATATATATATATATATATATATATATATATATATATATATATATATATATATATATATATATATATATATATATATATATATATATAGGTGTGTGTGTGTGTGTGTGTGTAATTTAGGCCTGCATGGTCATTTAGCGCAAAAAAAGAGAGATAGTGAGAGCGTGCGTGACGTTTAAAAAGGCTCATAATGCTGAGAATAATTCACATACTGCGAGCATCAGGTATAAAAAAAGTGGCCACTTTGCTAAGTATCTGCCACAAATAGCAAGGCGTTAGGATGATTGAAACGTTTCCACTCGTCCGCGGCAAGTGTGCGTCGTCACTATAGCAACAACCGACGACATCAACTTGTGTATTATATGAGCCAGCGTTTCACCGAGTTTCGCTAGCGGCAGAAAGCGAAACTTGCGCACCGTTTCGACGCCATTCTATCACCCCTAATAGGTTAACCTGAGCATGAATGATGAGTTGAAAGAAAATAAAAGCGCGCTTTCTTTCTTGGTTTCTTACGCTCACTTCTTTATTTTACTTTTCCTTAGCTGTGCTCTAGTGCTCGCATTACCAACATCTTTATTTCTTTCGTAAAAACAAGCCTACGTAGACGCACAGCGGCTGTGCACGGGGGAGAAAAAAAAAAGTCATTTGCCACCTCCATTTTTCTCTCGGCTGTCATCGTCGGAATAGGGCCACGAGAACAGACCAAGCTAAACAGCGCCGTCACAGCCCTTTCTATATGTATAACACACGTTGTCACTTCTTCGTAGCTGGCAGCAGTGAAATTTAATTTTAGTAAGAAGCACCGGCGGCCTAAGTTCGGCGCGTTGTCGTGACCGACGTCCGCCATGGCCTCCGGCACAAGAAGGCGGCGGAGAACCCGACGCGGCTGTCGGCACGTCGTCCTATTTCTTTTCTAGCCCCTTCACGCGGAAAATACGCGGCCGTGTCGCCAGGATTTGATTCGTGTCGCGTACGTTTATAGCAAGGACAGAGGATCTATCACAGGACGAAGACACGAAGGGCGAGGGAACACGAGCGGGCGCGAGCATCGTCAATCGGGACGCTTCTTGTGCGAGAAACAGCCCGCTTGGCAGTCGTCCTCTATTCGCACCACAGTGAGCATCACTTCACCAAATGCACATTCATGTGGGCCCTCCAGAAGAAAAACGAGAATAAAGAAACTATTGTTTCTGGTCCGTGCGTCGAAATGCAGTGAATTCGCAATAACGTAGCATGAACGCGTGCGAGTAAACGGGAACTTAAAATTTACGCTTTGAAGACGCGATGCATTTTGCTCCTAAGCGAAATGCAATTTCGACCTTGCCGAAAACTGGTTGGACTAAACTGTAAAGGTGGGGAAAAAAAAGCACCGGGAACGGAAGGACAGTACGAAAAAACTGGAGCGTCCGTGCTCAAATACGGCACCTTTTCAATCACGTATTCTGCTTCGGGAGGCGCCCGGGAACTATTGTATGGAAACGCTCTGTATATGCAGAAGATCTGCGCATGCAGCCCGCCTGCGGGCAGGAAGCTGAACAGTTCTGTTTTCAGGAGACACTGGTTTGCTCAATACTCCGCAGTACGCTCCGACGTACCGGTCGTATATACGCCCATTGCCCGCTCGTGGATAAACTAAAATTTACTCGCCTGACTATAGAAGCAGCCCGGGGGCACGCCATGCTGGACTACCTCGAATCTTCTATTCGTTAGAGCGAGCACAGAAGGCCAGGTCTGCATACTGACTGCACATCGCAAAGTGTGCGCACTCATACAAACAACACGGAAAGTCATTGGCACGTTTTCCGACTTCACCCTTAAGATTCGTGGTTCATTTAATTCCGATAGTTCTAACATTATATAAATGCTTGAATGTACCCTCTGCGGAAAACTGTGCATTGGCCAAACTGAAACTTCTTTTCAGTTGATCTTCAATAGGTTCAGTGTCGTTGCTGCGTACGTCCGCTAGTTCTTCTATTTTCAACGCTGAAGCCTCAACACTCTTCTTTATTATATATATATATATATATATATATATATATATATATATATATATATATATATATATATATATATATATATATATTAAATGACGAAGAGGCCAACCTTAACCTTGCCGCGTCTTAGAATTGTGAGAGACGTCGCACGAAAGGCTTTTGACGAGAAACGTAGACCATCTTTGTACCACGGTAGCGATGATCGGGAGAAACGCCAACGGTGAGTAATACGATAGTTCATGGGGGATGTTTGTTCGTTAATTATGTACGGATAAAAGAATCACGATTGAAACTTTGAACACAATCCTAGAACACGAGTAGGCGTCCAAAAGGGGACTTCGTCGCAAGGACGGAAAGATACGCCACGATGAGAGATGTACCGCTGCTTGCGATCGTATTGACTAGCTTCGATACTAAGCTGAGCAAGTTGCCGACAGTTTTGAAGTCTCGAAACAAGCTGGTCGGGTGTAGTCGAAGTAGTGGTTGGTGTGCGAAAAAAGGAAGCATTGATCGAGGATGACGCCAAACGACCGTAAATAAGATAAAAGGATGAGTACCCAATAGTGCGTTGGGTGGCGGTGTTGTGGGTGAACATCACAAATGGTAAAATTTTGTCCCAATTGTCGTGAGATGGCCCAATATACATGTATATCATTTCAATTAGTCTGCGATATGCTGTGCTCTGTGATACCGTTGGTCCGAGGATGGTATGGTCTTGTGATGTGGTCTTGTGAACTGTGCCACAATTTTCAAACATCTCTTCAACTACTAGGGATAGAAAAGTCTTGCCGCGATCGCTTAAGGAGACACTGGGTGCACCGTGACGCTAGACAATGGCTTCGAGAAAGAAGGTTGCCACGTCCGACGCTCAGCTGGAGCGTAGAGGAGCGGTCTCTGCGTACCACGTGAGGTGGCGAGTGGCTGTCATGATCCATCGATATCCTGCAGATGTTACTGGAAGAGGTGTGACTAGGTTTATTTCAACATGAAATGATTCCTCTGGAGATGGTGTTGGTTACAAGGAGCCAGCAGAAGACGAAGTTGGTCGCTTGCAGCGTTGGCATAGTGCGCAAAAAGAGACGTACTTTGCAACAGACGTGGAGAGGCCAGACCAGATGAAGTGCCTCCTAATGCAGCTGTACGTTTTGGTAAATCTCAAGTGGCAAGCTTTTGGGTCGACGTGAAAGGCCTCAAGGACTTGCGCACGAAGCGAACGTGGAAGGACGGGAACGCAACGGTGCCCATCATCATTATAAACGTATCGGTGTGGGACGTTGCTTTATCTCTTGAATCATCTGGGCTGTCGGCGCAGCCTGGCATTAGGTGGTGTAGACTTGCCGCAGAAGCCTTCAACAATGCGCTTGCAGCAAGAATCTTGCTAGCCAACAGAGTGTATCGATCGGAAGACAGTGGCCCAGCAAAGGTGAGTTCTGATAACGTTAGTTGGTGCGATGGCTCATCATGATATGACGAGGCATAGAGAGGCTTGCTCGGACTAGATGGTAGCGGAAGATGACAACGAGAAAGGGCGTTGACGTCTTGGTGTTTTTTTTCTACATTTGTACAAGACGTCAAATGTGCATTCTTGTAGACGAACGGCCCAGCGACCGAGGCGTGTGGACCAATTCTTTAACGGTGATAACCAGCACAACGCGTGGAGGTCTATCATTAAGGTAAAATGGCGTCCATAAAGATATGGGTGGAGCTCCCGTACGGCCCAAACTACAGCCACGCATTTCTGTTTGGGGATCGAGTAGTTTTGTTCGGTATCTGTGAGTGCGTGGTAGGCGTAGGAGACTACTCTTTCGTGACCAGTTCTGTCACGCTGTACGAGAACGGCAACGATGCCATGGCCGCTAGCGTCGGTGGGCAGAGATGTAGGGGCATGCTCGTCGAAGTGACAGAAGATGGGGCGATGCCTTAAAGGTGTTAAAAGCGATGTCACCACCGGTTGTCGAGAGAAGGTTGTTCCGGACGTCAGAAACTTGTGTATGGGCGATGCAATGAAGGCGAAGCCACGAATAAAGCGGCGAAAATAAGGGGCAAGGCCCAGAAACTTCGTAGTTGCTTTGGATTGTCGGGCCGAGCGAAATGTGTCACAGCCTTCACCTTGTCAGAATCTGGTCGAACGTCATATTTACTGACTAGGTGACCTAATACTATGATGTTTTTTTTAGCGAAATGGCATTTTTGTAATAATTTGCAGCCCAGCGTTAGAAAAACACGCCAGATCTTTGTCTAGTCACTCAATATGCTGCCGGAAAGTGGAAAAATTTAGAATATCATCCAGGTAACAAAAACAAGTTTTCCACATAAGGCCACAAAGAACGGTGTCTATCATACGCTCAGACGTTACTGTAGGGTTGCATAAACTCAAGGGCATTACGTTGTACTCATAGAGGCTATCGGGTGTTGCAAATGCTGTCTTGTCTTTGTCCACTTCGCGAATAGGTATTTGTCAATAATACCCTTAGCGAAGATCAAGGCTTGAGCCCTGAAGGGAGTCAAGTGCATTGTCAATTCGTGACATCGGATATACATCTTTGCGCGTGATAATATTTAGTGCTCAATAATAAAAGCAAAATCGTACCGAGCCACCCTTCTTCCGGACCAGCACAACGGGCGATGACCGAGAAGTTGAGGATGGTAGAATTATGTCACGTTTCAGCATGTCAGTGACGTTGTCCTCGATGATTTCGCACTCCGCGGCAGATATGTGGTATGGTCAGCGGCGAACTATGGAATTACCCTACGTTTCGATGCGATGCTCAGAGACGGACGCGCGCTTGAGGAGGTTGGCATCGACGTCGAAAGAAGTACTGTGCCTTCGCAGTAGTGCCAAGACATCTTCCATTCGCGCCGCAGAGAAATCAGGATTTACGGTGGCAATTGGTGGTCGTCGCATGGTATTCGTTAGCAATAGGCGGCACTGGTACATCGTTATGAAGGGGCATCAGGGCTAGAGGTTCAGTGTCAGCAAAGCAGGTCAGCCGAGTACCTTGAGGCAGAAGTAGTGGCGAAGATGTAAGGTTACGGGCAGTGATCAATGCTCGGCTGTCACTAAACCTGACCAAGCTAGGCGCAATAACGATCCCTCCATATATATCGAGCAATCGCATGGAGCAAGAAACACATCCCCATTAATGGTCGTATCGGACGTTAACGTCAAGACATTCTCGTTGCCAGGTAGATTGGGACAATTGGCTGCCGTGACAAAATTCAGGTGACGAGTATTGCAATCAGATGAACATTCCGTAGACGTCATATGAACTTCCCGCTGATGGCAAGATATCACGGCTGACGCTGAAGAAAGAAAGTCCTATAGTAATATAAGTGCCTGTGGACATGACGACAGCACTAGAAACGGAATATGATGAAGGATGCCACCGATAAAAACTGCAGCTGTGCGCACACCGACGCGCCAAACATGTACTGGATTGGCACACCGGAGAGGAGGTCCAGTATACGGCGTCTTCACTTAGCAGAACCGAGAACACAGTTCCGTACTAATGAAGAAAAGCGTCACACCTGTGTCTACCAATGTCTTAGTCTATACACCTCGAATACATACTAACAGGTCATTTGAGGGCCGTTGCAGAGGAGTCTGGCTTATCCCGAAACATGCAGCTTTCCCTCCCAAAGCTGCACTTCTTAGCTTTCCAGGTGGTGGCCCCATGTGGTCGAGGTAGCTGGTCGAAGGTGCGAATAGTAGCAGCACATTAGCAACGGAGAGTGGTGACACGGGAAGCAGGAAGGACCGGCTCTTTCGACGCTCTCTGGGGATGGCGAGTGGTGTTCGCACCCTCGGTAGGGTTGACTGTTTTGTTGGTTAGTGGTTCGTGAGGAAAAGGAAGAAGGCACCTAATTTCTGTCTGGCTACAGGTGACACGGCGCAGTGCCTGGTCGACTGTTTCGTGGTATCGGGCCAGGCAGCTCATCTCTTTCATAGTTGTCGTCACCCTTCCTTTCTTCCTGTTGGCGGCGTCGGTAAAAGCAGGAAATGTGACCACGGATTTCACAGAAGTGAAATACAGGTCGAGGTAGCCACCAGGAATTGGGAGGTGGAAGCGACGGTCATGGTGAGAGACCAGTCATCAACTCGTGAATTGGAGACGCGTGGAGTGGTGTCTCAGAAGGAGGTTCCAGAGCCGCAACCTGTGCATAAGTTGGCGTCGGTACAAGATCATGCCTGAGGACTTCCGTACTCCTCATGGCAACAAGTTCTTCCCTGACGATGTTGTGGCGGCTGCTACCAGGCGACACGTGCGTGTGGAGCTCAAGAGGGGAAGGCACTGCTCGTGCCTGGAGCTCCTCTCGTATAACGGTGCGAATCAATGCGCACGCAGTTCGCTGTCAGAGGGTGCACTCAGATGAGACGTGTCAGGTTACAGACGTAGCAGATGAAGCTAATCAAGGCGCTGACAAGTTGCGAGAATTTGTGAGATAGTATCGGGATTCTGTACCGCAAGTGCCTTGAATGTCGCAACACCAATGCATTTGAGCAGATGGCGCACATTGTCGGTCTCCGTCATTGAGCCCTTCACACGGCGACAAAGGGCGAAGACATCTTCAATGTAGGACGTGTATAACTCGCCGTTTTGATGAACACTTTCCGCTAACTTCTTGTTGACAGTGTCTGAGCGAATCAAAGCGTTCGCGTAAATGCTATAGCTTGTGTTTAAATAAGGCCCCATTCAGGAAGTCCAGCTCATGCTTAAAGAAACAAGTTTTAGCTACGCCGGTCAGGTAAAGGAGACGCGAGTGAGCTGTAAAATCCGAAAACTTTTTTCGTGGAAAGTTCAAAGAACTAATACGCCTGGAGATGAAGAGCAGAGCGTCTCGACGTCCGTTTATTGCGGCGTAGATTCAAGAACCACTCCACCTGCCACGTGCCATCCCTCGTCCTTCTCTTCCACTCTTGCGCCCTATGTCCACTGTTTTTAACATGAGGTTCGCAGAGTCATCCCAGTGGTTGAGGGCACTCGCGCGGACGTACTCCTCCAACCAGTTGTCGACATCGTCCCCACGAAGGCTAGCGAACCCTGGGGGATCCTTCTGCGGCATGATTATCAAGCAGGAACGAGGTGCTGCCTGGGCAGTCGTCGTGGGCGCAATAGGGGAAGAGCCCTCGTCTTGTGACATTGCCGAGGTCGCTTGGGGCAAACGGCGAGCGTAATGGAGCTCCAGGGGTGGATTGGAGTGAAGGCAACGGTAGAGTCAGAGAACTGGGGGGCCGGAAACCACAATCCACCATTTGTGAGACAACGTTCAGGCCACAAAACTCTTATATATATATATATATATATATATATATGTGTGTGTGTGTGTGTGTGTGTGTGTGTGTGTGTGTGTGTGTGTGTGTGTGTGTGTGTGTGTGTGTGTGTGTGTGTGTGTGTGTGTGTGTGTGTGTGTGTGTGTGTGTGTGTGTGTGTGTGTGTGTGTGTGTGTGTGTGTGTGTGTGTGTGTGTGTGTGTGTGTGTGTGTGTGTGTGTGTGTGTGTGTGTGTGTGTGTGTGTGTGTGTGTGTGTGTGTGTGTGTGTGTGTGTGTGTGTGTGTGTGTGTGTGTGTGTGTGTGTGTGTGTGTGTGTGTGTGTGTGTGTGTGTGTGTGTGTGTGTGTGTGTGTGTGTGTGTGTGTGTGTGTGTGACGCTGCTTGTAATGAAGACGACAACTGTACGAAACGCACTTTTTACTAGTGTTTTGGCAGAAGCGCCTGCCTTCTCAGAGCCTTTCTGACCAAACTTTAGTAAATATATATATAAAGAGATAGAGAACATATTGTACTGAATATACACTACCCGCTTAATTGCTGTGCGCAAATAGATAAGGCTATATTTTTGCAGCTTGTTGGTGCGTCATCATCACTAAAGCATTCGTTGAATACAAGATGTATGCGACCTGTGGAATACCATCATCATAACATTAAAGCCACGGTCGAAAAAACTGGCAGATTAATGAACGAGTGATTTATGGGGCGCTCTAACAATGTGAGCGCCCCATTCAGTGTACTTTTTCATCCCTGCATTGTCATGTCACGTGCTCAGATTGAGACATTCGGCGATACAAACGAGATAACAAGATGTCATTGCCACTCTCATTATATAGCAACATGAACGACGGAAAAGTCAACTTAAGGGCTCGTTTTCTTAGAAACAATAATAATGAGAACTGACAGATAAATATGCCAAGGGAAGTAGAAGCAATTTTAATGTAAATGTGAAGAAACAAAAGTGGATGAAAAAATACCTTGCATGGGCAGGACTGAACCTGCGACCTTTGAATAACGCGTGCAATTCTCTACCGACTGAGCAACCATGGCGGCTATCCCCCTATCCACCCCATCCCGCAACATGGAACATATAGTGAACAAAGCCCGAGTTCCTATAGTGTTTTGAGCATGCGTACATCCCCACTGTGCTTTTATTATTCGCGTTCCACTTCTTGTGCAACATGGTTCATTTCAGAGGGCGTAAGCATATATGGGAAAGAATGATCCAATCATCCGACTGGCGTATACGCTACCAAGAACATATATCCCCAAGCATAACAAGCAACCCGGCTGAGGTTACTCCCTCATGAGTCAATGCAACAGCGCGAGCAGGGAGACTACAAAGAAGACGCGTCATACGCTTTCGCATCATGAAAGCTTCCTGACGCGAGCCTTGTTATACCATTCGCTATATCCCTGTTACCCCTAGCCACACCGGCCCTAATGCAACTTCTATATGGCAGGTGCCTTGCGAAACGTTTCGCGGCGCAAACGAAAAACACGCCTATCTTGCGCACGGCTGCCACGGTCGGCTTGTGTTTCGAAATGCCGCCCGGGCGACGAGTGGTCGGCCGGAAACAAGTGAATTATACCGACCAGCAAACGTACGCGCTGTTTTCGCGCCCGACCGCTGCTGCATCGCAACAATGCCGTGCTCCCTTTTCTATGCTTGTCCACCCACTGCATGCCGCATTGCAAGCAGCGTATGTTCAATTTCAGAGACTACCAGTTCCACGGAGTATACTTGTGACTTGATTAGAAAATTCGCTTACTCTTGCGGCGCGAAATAGTAAAGAAGCGTTCCAGTCGTGATGCCGTGTGCATCCTCCATACGCGTTTCATCACACAGCCCAGGCAGCTGTCAGCAATAATGCCAATAATTCAATAAGGAATTTCTCCGAAGCGCCGTCTAACTTGGCGTTGACAAGAATAAATTAGTGTTCTTTGTGTCAGCGTTGCGACGTGCAGATACCTAATTATGTTGCATGGCGGAGGTCAGATACCGCTGTTGCCGCACTCTTCAATTTCGAGCCAGTCGAGCGAGTAAGTTTATATTGCAGAAGCGCGAGTCTTTGGGCGGGAATGTTTAGGATCACATCGACTCAAGGGTGTGAAACAAAGATACTGATGTCAGCTTAGCTGCATTCAGTCAATCTTTGTGTTTACTAAAGTTGGATACAACTTTCGAAGTCCGCAGCATTACCTCCTCTATACTGAAAAAAATATATCCGTGTTTCAATGTCGGAATTCACAGTGAAAACCACAGACTGTGATCTCTTTCCCTAAAAATGGGGGAAATGGACGTATAACAACATTCTTGTGCTGCGCTTTTAATAAAACAGCGGGGAAGGCCGTGAATGGGCCCTCAGAGTTCTCGTTCACGTGCTCATTCCATAAAAGAGAAGAAAATAACGTCAAGCTTATGTATTTTGTCACTTGGTGCGCTATATAACATACGAGAAGCCTGAAGCAATGCCATTGGCACATTTGGACTCGTCGGTGGCGGTGGTGGGGAGTCGTGCGGTATTTCGTGGTTCTTGTTCACGCGTAGCGAATCGTTAGCTTATACATGTGATTCCTTTCGTGCGCGGTGTGGTCAAAGATGCCATCCGCTCGCTGTGTGCTAGCCAGGCATTTTGATGGAGAAAGCGGCTATGTGCTCTCGAAAATGGATACATGGAGGGTCTGCCATGCCGTGGCGGCACATTGTGCGCCATTGCTGGCGCTCGGTGATCCTGCCATCACGAATGTTCCAGGCAAGTGCTCGATTTTTCTTTTTCGTGGGCGTTTGTTTCTTGTGTCTGGTATTATCAGTGCATGTACTGGGCCATTTACTGCTAAGTGAAATGAGGAAGCACACGGCAGCCACTCTGCAGTAATGCTGGCAGCGGCGAACTTCGCGCTTTCTGCTCTTTGCGGAGGACACGTTCGTGAGCTCAACGTGCGCCTTCCGCGGTGCGCCCTGCGCTTCCATGTATGCCGTTAGTCCCCGCACGCGTTCCTGGATGTGTTTGCCCGAAGCGCCCGACGTCCTAAGCTCGAAATCGACTAAGTGCCCATCACTCGCTTTTCCTTGTTTTATGCGAACCCAATTTGCGAAAAAACCAGCACGAAGCGTCTTTCGCATGCATACAGCGAGATGCATCTCCTGGTCTTTGCCTTGGTCGTGTATTAGACGACAACCGGTGGTCGGTCTGCCACCGAATTCACCCACCGCGTCGGTCTAGTGGTTGTGGTGCTCGACATCTGACCCGAAGTTCAAGGAATCCTGGCCACGGCGGCCGCATTTTGAATGGACATGAAAATGCTAGATAACCATGTATTTAGATTGAGTGCATGTTAACGAACCCTTGGAGGTCGCAAATAAACCCAATCACTTATTATTTCGGCTGTCAAATATGGAACAGCGATTGCGCAAAGGTGCCTTTAACCGGTGGCGGCGCCGAGCAGCCGTCGGGATCACGAAGTGTATAATACGCTGATATGGATGAAGGTGTACCCGAGCCTGTATAGTTCGGAGGACAGCTGCCTATGCTATACAAGCACCAAGGTCGACAACATGTCTACGTGGAGGCAAATAATCATATAATGTCTGTGATAAGCAGCACACGCAATTAACGTGACAAGTAACAAAACTCAAGCAAAGAAAACGCTTGCTGGGGCTGCTTGTGAGGTCGCGTTTTCTCGGCATTGCCATGTTTCGTGCCCCGGTAACTTCGCAAACACACATACAATGATGGTCTTTCGCATGTGCAGTTTCACATTTTTCAAGGGCTATATTCTCCCTGTGATCACAGCAAGAATTTCTGAAAATGATGCTGCTGACTGTGAACATGATCAGAGCCAGTCGGGAAATGCCTGTAGCCCACTGCCGCTGGTTTCTTGAATTATGGTAATGCGCGCAGCTAAGGCCGTATACATATGCCATAATTACGATATGTGTACGTTGTTCCTCAACGGAAATGTTATGATCACTTTTTATTTTTCAAATTCCTTTCAGGTGTAAAAAAAGTGCTCAAGTGGCAGTTTGTGGGCCTTCAAAATGTCACAGGTCAGTTTACGACATCTTAATTTGTCGCATATATGTATTTGGCCTGCAGCAGCAGGAGTGGTGTATGCACAGTAAATGCAGGCAGCATTGTAGGGTAGCCCCGCCGCGGTGGTCTAGTGGCTAAGGTACTCGGCTGCTGACCCGCAGGTCGCGGGTTCGATTCCCAGCTGCGGCGGCTGCATTTCCGATGGAGGCGGAAATGTTGTAGGCCCGTGTGCTCAGATTTGGGTGCACGTTAAAGAACCCCATGTGGTCGAAATTTCCGGGGCCCTCCACTACGGCGTCTCTCATAATCAAATGGTGGTTTTGGGACGTTAAACCCCACAAATCAATCAATCAAGCATTGTAGGGTAAGATGAAATTGCAATGCCAAACGTACAAACACTCATGCAATACGGAACGTCATCAATTCTTGGTGTGTACATTGAATATGATGAAACTCCCTGCTACAAAAGATAAGATGCATCAACTGTCCAATGAAACATCAGCTTTTTTACAGTACTGGTATTCCACACCTGCCCACAGTTTAACAAAAGCTTTCGGTAATTTTTTTTTTTCAAATTAAGTTACGTCGAAAACCAAGTGTACCTTATGGTCTGTGGAACAGTCACCTTTCCTTAAAAAAAAGTGCCCAGCCAAGTATAGATAAGCCCATCAAACGAAGCCGCCTCTTTTCCACTCTTGAGTCACCACAAAATGTAAGGAGAAATAAAAAATCTTACAGGAGTACCTCAAAGAACTTGTTGCTATGATAGTTGGCCCAACACTTAGAGAACCATTTTAAACGCGAAGCACAACCCAACACTCGAAAAGATCGTCATGTAGCTCTCTCTTTGCTTCGTATTGTGTCTAAATTTTTCCTCTAGGGGGACAAGAGCTTTGAAAGCCTGTCTTTTTATTCAATAACGTAATAATTTACATGCCCGATGATGGCTAGGCAACCCTTGTTTTTGGTTTTTAAAATAGCAGAAATGCTGTATTCCGAGTTACAGAGTCATGCTCTGTTATTGATTACACAGTTGCCATGTTTAGAAATAGACAGATAATATTGTTGCGTTACGCAGCGCTCACCGCTTATCAGCCAGCACCAAAGTCTGGCTCATGTGCTCCGGACGTCAATCTGTTATTGCGCATGTGCCTTGATGTGCGTTTCCGCCCCCAACGTTCACGGCGTGCCTTTATAACTGACTACGCACAATGCCGTGGGTCATTCTTTTGCACAGTCAGGTGCGATAAGAAGGTAGTCGCGCGAGCGTCGACCAAGAGCGAGAACAGCGGCACGGCCCAGAATTCTTTCTTCTGGAGAGGAGAGGTAGCAGGCAAGCTTCCCTCACTCTTTTTTTCTGTTGCTTAAGCTGCGGTCACTCCCGTCCAAGGAAGGTGTTTTTAAAGACAATAGAGTTTCTTGGAGATGGAGACTTCGACGCAAAAATTTTTGTCTGTCTGTTTGTCTGTCTGTCTGTCTGTCTGTCTGTCTGTACATTTGTCTGTTTATCCGTCCTTAACGATACCTCGAACGGCACCAAACAATACCCCAAGCAGCCCCACTCCATACGCAGCACGCACCAATATTGTTGAAGATATGGCGTTCGTACTTTTCCGATTGTCAATTAAAAAAAAAGCAAATGTTGTGAATATCTGAGACACCATAACAACACATCAATATTCTGCATGTGTGCCTTTTTACTAGAAAAGACATACATAAGTAATTCTAAGGACCGTCGTGCCTATCACGCTACGCTGACGATGCTACGCTTGCACAAAAAGGCCAGTGTTTCCAACGCTTTGCTAAGACGACACGGTTGTGGCACCTACCCGTCGCCTTGCGTTCTACACCTTATCACCTCCGTGTGCACGCCACGCGCTTCGTTTTCCAAGATAGGCCAGATAGCGCTCATGTTTTACATGTGAAGTGACTTGATGGGCCGGTTCACGCTACCGGCAAGTCTTCCTGATGACGCAGGGCCGTAGACCGGCGGCCGGCGCCGCCCGCAGGAAAGCTGTTCGAATCGCACGGCAAGCTCCTCCCACAAACATGGCCGCCCTTCCGAATGTAGTTGTCGACCGCCTCGAATCTATCAAGCGGCCGCCGTGTGCTCCGTAGCTCGTAAGCTCCGAACTGATGCTTCCATTTGCTTTAGACTCATGTCATTCAGCTTCGACAACGTAGTACTCGAATCGATTTCACACCGTTTTTGAGAGCCATACTTAAATAATTAATGTTCTAGGCCTAAGCAAGCCTTCCTAAATCTCGGAGGGCGTACACTACACGTCTGTTTGTTGTTGCTAGGGTTAGATAGCTGGCGTCACTAGTCAAAACGCCTGCTTTGGGGACGTCATTTTGAATTGCTGTGTGTTTTTTCGAATACCGGACAGGCTAAAATGCTCTATCCACTGCTGGAGCTCAGTCTGGGAACAACACGTACGACATATCGTGAGAACCATGGAGCAAGAAGCAAGCCGCTCGAAGTGCCCCGCGGCAGACGCAGACAACGCGGAGAGGCGAAACCAGACGACGCGGCTCAGCCATGTCGCTCCTCCGTCGCTGATTGGCTAAACCACTCTCCGGCAAACGGCGAACGGCACAAAAATGGGTCTCGGACCCATTTTTCAAATGCCGAAGAATGGCACACGTGCGCGAAGCAAGCAGCCACGCACGGCCGCCGGAGAACGTCAAACGCCAAGGCATGATTGCCGCTAGTGTGAACTGGCCCTAGCACAGCGCCTCCGGAATACAATTCACCATATTTTTTTTTTTTACGCATAACATCAAATACACGTTTTGTTCACTCTCTCCAGATGCAAGACTATCGTTTTTCGGCGACATTTGCTGTGTAACAGGCAGATACGGGGCTAATTTTTCAATTTTTTTACTGGCTTCCGAGAATAGAAGAGGATGGTATTTCACGCAACGCATCCTTCGGTATTATCAGGAATCAGACGGCCTGAAGCTGCATCTAGCGTATGTATTACGTCACTGCTGCCGAGGCAAACGCTAGCCGCGATGACTACATAAGGTGCGGGCTCCCTTCATTTCTAATTTGTTGTTTTGTTTCGCAGAGTTGCGTAATTGACAAATAAAGAAATATAGATGGAAGGATTGACTAAAACATAATTATTTTTGGTTCATGGTCGTGGAGAATTTTGAGGGACTTGGAGCATCGCGATTTCCGGACGAGAGAGCATCGCATATCATTATAGCAAAGGAACATCGGAAAATGAGATTTTGTGCAGACGCTACAGAAATTGATATTTATACTCTTTATTCGAGACGAAATAACTCAGAGGTTTCTGTAAACTCACTGTCACAGTACATTCAGTGCTTCCAACTTAATCAATACTTCGATGCGCCACCCCAACTCTCCTTCCCGTCGTTTAGCCTTTTCGGGATAGAAGCAAACAGAGATTTCACCAAATCAAGGTCTTCTTTGAGAGCATTCCACTCCATCTCAACATGTTCGCACAAAGTGTCTGCGTCTATGTTTGCCAAATTGGCGCGAGCCAATCATGCCTTCATTAGTACCCAAACATTCTCGATGATATTGAGGTCGGGGTTTTTAGGGGGCAATCCCAGAAGCATTCAATTTTTCTTGCACTGTAGATTCATTTTGAAGAGAGTAGCCATCATGCTGGAAATAAAAGCATCCGTCAGGAAATGGTCCATTCATGGCGAAAGGGAGGAGAATATTGTCGATGATCTCATTGTATATAGACTTCGGCCGTAAGTCTTCCGGGGATGTGGAAGGGCGGACCCCGACCGGCATATGCTATAGCGCCTCAGACGTTGACTGAGACCCGCCTGCTTGCACACACACTGCGAATGTTTTTATGCCCGTACCTGCAATAAAAGTGGTTAATTCATTTTCTACGCGCAACACTCACAGGGTGGTAACCATGTGAAAACCGTTTCGTCGAGCCACAAAGACGGCACAGTGGGTTAGAGAAAAACGGGAGTTAATTACTAGTCAAAATTAGGAAGTGGGCCGGACATAAAATGGCCGAGAAAAATAAACAATGATAAAGAGTGGTTGAAGAGTGGATTGCAAAAAAAGGCAAACACAGCTCGGCACGGGAAAAAATTAGTTTGACGGATGATATTCAGAAGCTTGAGTGGATTACGGGACCATGGCCAGCAACAGGACCTGGTTATTTGGAGTAGTATGGGAGAGACCTTTACTGCAGTTAGATTAGACCGGGCGATGCTACTGCGGATTATGATGATTATGAGTACGCTGCTAAAGCTAAGGAGTGGTGCCGAACCGCTGTGTGTGTGAAATGATACACAAGTAATATAAACCTCACCGGCTGCCACGGACTTTCCAAACACGAAGTCACTGGTTCCAGCAGGAGGTGATTGTCGATTCACCACTAAGGATGACCTGCTACCAGTCTTCAGTGCTCCAGTGTTCGTGCTGACGCACAAAACCCAAACGTTTCCTGCGATGTTCACTGCATGGTCAAAAGCGGCTCTCTAGCCGCCACGTGGCTTTTCAGACCGGCAGCATTAAGTCTTCGTCGGATAGCCGAAAGACTTAGGGGAAGGCCAAGCTCTTCTTTAATTTTGTTCGTTGTCGTGAAAGGGTCTTTGACCGCGGCAGCTATTATCAAGGCATCTTCTTCCTCAGTTGTTTTATAGGCCTCCTTTTTGTGTGGTGCATCTTCCAAACGGTTTTCCCGGTAAAATGGTCGAAGAATGCGGTTGATTGTCATCTGTGGCCGATTAAGCTTACGGGAAATCTCTCGCTAGGACATAAACCTTCCAAAAGAAATAATTTCACGGCGTTCCTCTAATGTAAGCCGTCAGGGCATTTTCTTGCAACATTTGGTCTGGGGTTCCATCCTACATTGCAGCATTGACACCCCTGTGCGAAAAAGTTTGGAACAATTTTAGTGGCTGGTGAAGTCAGTATTGCGTCACGATGCTTATATTTTGCGTGACATAGCACGTCACTCAAATCAAGGTTTACTAGAGCTTTCCCACCAACGCTGTTGTCGTGTGGAAAGATAACAGCCTACCAAGTTAAACTTGATCGCAACAAATTCAACGCTTGGAATATAGATAAGGGGGGGGGGGGGGGGGGGGTTCGTCGCGGGAGTGATTGTCGTAGCATGGAAGAGCCAACTAGGGAGAGAAGAAAGCAAAATCTTGATTTTTGTTCTTCCTAAGCGTGTGGCTAGGGCATCTGGATGCTTGGACTGTCGATGCTCTGGATGCTTGGACTGGCGATAACCTTCAAATCGCACCCGACTGTACACATTCTTATGGCAAGCATGCCGCATTAAAACTTGCGTTCTGCCTTCTCACGGCATCATCTTCTCCGGGCTTGGAGCCCGTCTCGGCCAAACGTAACAGCTGGTGGCAGCGGTCGGCTGGCGGACCCCCGGGGGAGCTCTACAGCAGCAGTCGGCGAGGCTGTGGCTCTGTACTCTAGTACGCTGAGTGTTATAATTTCCAGTCAGGGAAATAAGAAAGGTGGCTAGAGAGGACTTTTGCCACAGTTACGGTAGTGAACGTGGATTTGAATAGCTTGCGAAAAATATATTTGTTAGCAAAGCTACTCGGAAACCCAACTGTGGGCGAAATTGAAGCCTGTTGGGTGGGTGCCGACGAAATCGCTGAAGCAGTTAGTAATAAAGTGCAAAGTAAACGCAAAGTGATAGAAAGAGACGAGGAACTAAAACAATGCCAATTAAAGCAGCTAAAGAAGCCTCTCGCCACTGAGGCAGAGCCAAGACCCGTCAGTTATGACATGAGAGGTTTTATTCAGCTCTTTGTTATTGGTAGTGAATTGGGGCTTTTTTTGACAAACTTTGAGCGCACTTGCACAAAAATGGGCTTTGAGCTGACGTCCTGCCTCAAAGATTTCTCAGTTTGTTGCCGGCAGAAGCAGCACAAATTCTAGCGAGGTTAAATACCGAAGAAGCGGAATCTTATGAGGACGCAAAAAGGGCTTTATTAGCAAAGTACAAGTTGTCACCTGAAGCTTTCCGGCTGAAGTTTCGTAAATCAGTTTGGACGCCGAACGAAAGCTACTCAGAGTTCGAGTACAGGCTAGCAAGCTTCCTAGAAATTTGGCTAAAAGACGCTGACGCATTCGATGAGAAGGCCAAAATGTTTGTGGAGTTCTGCCTAGAGCAGTTTTGTTCGACGTTTCCTGAAAAATTGAGAGAGTGGATTCTCGATAAGCCAGATGTAAAGACGGCTCGCAAGGCAGCAGAGTACGCAGATGACTACTGCGCAAAACACCGTTCTTTTGACGCAGAAAGAAGCACGCGAGGCCCACGGGGCTCTAACTCCGAACAAAAGGAATCTAGAAAGTTGGAGAAAAATAACAATACCACAAAGCAGGAATCTTTGGATTCACATGTAAACAAATATTTCGAGGCGCGAAGCCTATCGTATGATTTAAGTGCCAGAAACCAGGACACGTAGCCGCGGGGTGTCTCGTTGTAAAGATATCGCTCATTCAGTTCATTATGCAGCAGGACGAAGATTTGCTGCAGCCTTACCTACATGACATGGAAGTTAACGGCCGAAAATGTAACGTCTTGCGCGACACCGGTGCGACGTATGACGTGGTGCACTCTTCTCTAGCGAATTCTGGCGAATTCACGGATGATCATGTGTGCTTAAGGCAAGCATTGGAAGAAGGCACTCTGAGCTTACCAGTAGCAAAAGTAACATTGGAAGGGGTGTTTGGCGAAATTAAAACCGAAGCACCAGTCTTGGATAGCGTACTGCCTCAGTGCCCATATTTACTATCAAATGGAACGGCAATAGAGTTGCTCTGGTGGAACACACAGGCTCTGGTGGAAGCTAATATGTTTGAAGCGCAGACAAAAGCAAAAAAGCGTTAAAATAAAGCAGCAAAGTGCGCCAGTTGCACGTGGGGCAAAAGGTGCTCATGTTGCGTACTTCTAAAGCGAACAAGCTGGAGATACACTGGGAAGGTCCCGGAAATATACAACAGAACCTCTTTGACACAACCTACGTAGTTAAACGGCCAGGTCGTTGAAAAGAAGTACGAATCTATCGTAGCAACCTCATGAAGCCCTATGTAGAGAAGGTGCAACTTACGAATGTAGTGTTGAGTCAACCCAAAGAAGTAGCACCTGAACTTCCTGATATTCCCCGTGACATGAATTCTTTTTCTGTAGATGAAATCCTTGATTTGACAGCAAACCGAGCTGCTCTGAGTGAAAGTCAGCTGGCTGATGCAAGAGATTTGATAGCAGAGCACAGACAAGCATTTTCAAAGGTTCCTGGTCGAACCACTTATAGAGTAAGCTTATAGAGCATATACATAGAGCTTATATATATTATTATAGAGCTTATATATAGAGCTTATAGCTGAAGCTCACCAACCAACGTTACACAGTAGCAGGCGACGTAAAGCTTTCAGATGTTAACCACGCCACGAAAGGTTGATGAGAGAAGCAGTCGATCATATGCTGGGCTTAAAGTGGCCGAACAAGGTGAAGGAACCTTCATGCCTCCAATGATAATTGTAGAAACTAACGGTAAATAACCGCGGCCATGTATCGATTACCGTAAACTTGACTGTTACCAAAGTAGATCCCTTACTGCACGTGACTGCTTTGAAAAGGGGAGCAAAGCGAAGTTCATCTCTACGCTCGATTTAATGCGATGGTATTCTTACCGACGGCAGTGTAGGATTGATAACATTTTGAAAAACATGTTGAAATTCATTGTTTACAATTGCACTTTAACAGACAATGCAATTTTTTTCTTTACTTTGCCTGCCATCTTTCAATGCGTCATTTATTCTTACCGTGGTATTACAGCGTTTCTGGAACTCTGAATTCTTAACGGAATGTTTGCCCTTCGTATATTAAGAAAATCTTCCTGCTTTTTTGTACTATTCGTCAAAACACGATATGACAAAGCTATTAGAAAAGTCTACGTTCCTTCTGTTTTTAGTGACCTTCCCGACAGTGTTTTTCTGTAACAATGAAACGCAATTTACGCAATGCCTTAAAATCTTTTTATTGCTGCACAATTACCGCATGACTGTTTTGCTACCTTCTTTTATGCTGGTATAATCTGTTGAAAGATTGTTCAATCCTTATCTAAACATTCTCCTGTTTGGTTGATATTCCTTCCGTTAGTTTGATGCTTGTATTATACTGTGTTTTAGTGTAATGTAAAAGAGTTACATGTCTTCTTTCCCTGATCAATTTACGTAACGAGCTCTTAATTATGTATGTCCTCTCTCGTTTGCCGATATGCCGGGTCTAGTCATCAAGGTCACCATCTAGCTTCGACAGGCATCTTATCTGGGTTGTACTGAAAAAATTATTATTATTATTATTATTATTATTATTATTATTATTATTATTATTATTATTATTATTATTATTATTATTATTATTATTATTATTATTATTATTATTATTATTATTATATGAACCACGAACAGTCAATAGTTGTCTTAGCTAAGGCGTCACTAATGTGAACGAGGAATGCTGTGAATATTGCACCAACCACACGTTTTGCAGCAGCGCTCTATTTCATTGGTGGCTGAGTATTCTTAGCGAAAATAAGTGTTTCTCTAGGGCCAGAATTGGAGATAGATACTAATAAATAAATAATACGGATATTGGGCTTGAGCGGAAATCTAATCTAAGGCTTCGCACTGAAAACATGTGTTCCACGCTGTTTCTATAAAAAAGAACTATAAGAATGTTTTGTAGTGCGAGTAGCCCCCATCACACATGTAATATTGGGTGGCAGAATGTAAAATCGCACCAGCATCGTGCATTCGAACTGCACGATGGGTAGTTGCTTTGAAGGCCGATCTATATTCCCAAGTGCGCAAGAATAAGTTATCATCATTGTCAGCAACACAAAGTGCTTTGGGACGCATTTGCGCGTGTAACCTTCAGGATCTCAGAAAAAAAAAATGCCCTTGCGAGCTTTTTGCATGGTGTTCTTACAGAATGCATTGTCAGAGTTTTAAACAGTATATCTTACTCGCACAGGTGTACTTTCCCTTGCGGCAGGGTGGGTGTGTCCACCGAGAAATTAAGCGAATCTGGCGACTGAGAAGGTGAAGCGAACAAAGTTCGATTGCGCTAACGCGTTCTCTTCTTCAAGTTGAAGCTCGGGCACGCCTAAAGTTCTTCAATTGGTTTATGGAGTGCTAAAAAAAATCCCGTCGATTGGTGTACTCTTGTGTCAAGAAATGTAACGTTGAATAAGAAGCTTCTATTCACATCACGTGGTTTACATGCTGTGCCTAATACACGTTCACAAATACATAATATTACAATACAGAATACATAATAATAATATAAATTCAACAAATGAACAAGCTATATTTATACAAGATTTAGCTAAGCAAGGCACCATCTCAGCTGTCTTTCTTCGCGATTGAAACAAGTGCCTTAAATATTTTCAATATGACTGAGGACTAACACACAATGATGTAAAGAAAAGTATAACGAATGTTAGTATGGTGATGGTAATGTAAATAGTTAGAAATAAAATTGCACGAAAAGATAATTTGCCACGGGCATGGACCGAACCCGTAACCTTTGGATTCGGTGCTCTACCAACTGAGCTACAGCGGGGGTGATCACCTCGTCTATTTTATAATATATATATTTATAGATAGATAGATAGATAGATAGATAGATAGATAGATAGATAGATAGATAGATAGATAGATAGATAGATAGATAGATAGATAGATAGATAGATAGATAGATAGATAGATAGATGGATAGATAGATGGATAGATGGATGGATGGATAGATGGATAGATGGATGGATAGATGGATAGATGAATAGATAGATAGATGGATGGATAGATGGATAGATAGATAGATATATAGATAGATAGATAGATAGATAGATAGATAGATAGATAGATAGATAGATAGATAGATAGATAGATAGATAGATAGATAGATAGATAGATAGATGGATGGATATATAGATAGATGGATAGATGATAGATAGATGATAGATAGATAGATAGATAGATAGATAGATAGATAGATAGATAGATAGATAGATAGATAGATAGATAGATAGATAGATAGATGGATGGATAGATATATAGATAGATGGATAGATATATAGATAGATGGATAGATGATAGATAGATAGATAGATAGATAGATAGATAGATAGATAGATAGATAGATAGATAGATAGATAGATAGATAGATAGATAGATAGATAGATAGATAGATAGACAGATAGATAGATAGACAGACAGATAGATAGATAGATAGATAGATAGATAGATAGATAGATAGATAGATAGATAGATAGATAGATAGATAGATAGATAGATAGATAGATAGATAGATAGATAGATAGATAGATAGATAGATAGATAGATAGATAGATAGATAGATAGATAGATAGATAGATAGATAGATAGATAGATAGATAGATAGATAGATAGATAGATAGATAGATGCATTTAAACCCGGGAGGAGCGTTCGTCGGCGCCGACTAAATAACACAGGGATATTTTTTCGGAGTGTGTGACGAGTGCATTTTAAGCTCGATGGAAATACAATTCAAGTTAAAATGCAATAGTATTGAATGTTTGGCTTGTTGGTACGAGGGAATTTTCGGTAACAGCCCGAAAATTATCAACACGGAAACAAGAGGGACACAAACCAGCGCTGACTCGTAACTGTAATTTATTTTTGAAGAACACAAGAACGTGAAAGAAACATGAAAAAAAAAAACGTTTCAAGATTGCGCTGAAGTGTCAAAAAGAAATATAAAGAGTTACATAGAGTATCACTTGATGGCGCTTGTGTTGAGAAATTATGCGAACACTTTTTCTGTGATGGCTCACTAACGCACGCTTCATACATTCGTTTAACACGAAGAGCCTCTGTCACTTCCCGAGTTATCTATAATCTGTGCTTCGACAAAACCTATGTATCGGCAAAGACAGATGAACAGCCACATGTGCTGCAGTGCGATGCCAGATGCAAGGCGTTCGAATTCCTGAGCGAATTTCTGTGCTCTCTTGAATGCACATTGATGCGACGGCCGCTCTGCCCCATGCATGAATGACCACATGTAAGAGGGATCTGCTAAACGGAACCACGCTTGCAGGGCACAAACGCGGAAACATGAATACTTACACAGTCACTGGTTTCCTTGTCAGTTTACTCTATTTTGCTCCGAACCTTTAAACAAATTGTACTGCTCTTTGCTTACATGCGACAATAATCGTTTACTACAATTTACCGAAGACGTCTTATTGCTAATAATCAACGTAACATCTACACAGTATGAATACCCTACGCATATCGAGCAGCCTCAAGAAAAACAACCTTACATAAAAGAGCTGCAAACTTTTTATGTTTTGTAGTATCCGAAAGCGCTACGAAGTGAGTGTGCCCCTGCAAAGAAATTTCACTGCAAAATACACGTTTACAAAAGTGCCCGTCGAACCTCAGGAATTTTGCCGATATCAACCAAAGTTCACAGGTACGAAGAAAGAGTCGTCGAGATTTTGTAACTTGAGTGACTTAAGAAGACGAAGGCTAATTGTTTTTATAAATATTTTTGAAATTATACCTAATGAAGTCCCTCATAGCACATAAACGTCACTGTCGAACCCAGAATTTTTATGGGAATAAAGCTAACTTTCTCTGATTATGAAATAATTACGCCCAGATTGTATATACGGAGTTATTTTAGCATATACACAAGTGTTGAGCTAAAATAAATGTTTTAAGTTCGTCTCCCATTGAGTCACGCTGCCGTTTAGCAGGAAACCCAACAGATGGCGCTAGCTGTTGATGTCAAGAATTTCTGGGCATGAGTCAGGGCTCTATTAAGCCAGAAGGGTCTTTTTGTCTCGTATTAACTTGGTTAAACAGCACAGGGTCAACTTCTGTCTGTGAACGCCCTAAGAGGTCTGCACCAGGTTTGAGATTTCGAGCACGCAAGAGGAATGCATACACTGGGCGCTCACGATCTCATCTGCCAAGATTTGCAATAATACGCGCGTCGGATAGAGGTGATGTGTCAGACTGAACGCTGCTTGACCTTCGTCTCACTAGCAAGCGCCCCAACATGATGGAGGTAATGTATACACCAATGAGTGGACCTGCGTTCTTCAAAGTGGTATGTGACACTGTGAAATTTATTCGAGGCGACGTGCGTAATTATAGCTGTCTGTTGCCTGAATAGAAGTATGAAGGTTCACAGAAATATCAAAACATACAAACGAGATCTATGAGCGGTTTGTTTCAAAATTCGTATCGAACGAGATTTGAAGCTAAGCTGCCTCTATTTCATTGGCGTTGGAATTGTCGCCGTCCTCACATCGTGCCGGTGCCAGAATTCACAACACTTGGTGTATTTTCGGTGTATCTTCCCAGCAGTTCCAGTGGTGCGATGCTGCGTATCGTGGTGAGGATATATGGTCCAAGCTAGCCTCTCAAAACATGCACGCATACAGGGATCTATTCAACAGAAACAGGCTGTACAATACAGAGAATGTCAAAACGACACAACACCGTTTGCGCGCACAATTTCGCATGGGCATATAGCACGAATATATAACCTTGCGTGCGCATGACGTGTTGATATGTCTGCGTCGTGTGATCTTCCTTCTTTGAGAGTCTCCGAAACCGAAGAGGGCAAGCAAGGAATTCGGCTTGCAAGGTCTACATATGACGAGTGGCAAAGGTTTCAAGCTCACCTCTTCGTATAATGCGTTTGGCGGCTTGTAATGAACCAATAAGAAACTTTTAATGGTGCAGATCCTTTCATTGGGTACGCAACACCTTACAGTGTGCAAGTAAAATTTCTCGTGTCATCTAGTGAACCACCGTTCAAGAAGTAAATGACAAACAAAACAAAAACCACGTGAGCACCTTTTTTGTATATAAACTGTACTTTCCCCTGATGACACTCCACGATTTCGCATTCGTTCTCCATCGTCCTTCGGCTGCACAGAAGCACCTTCTGTTCCACATGCGTGCGAGCACACGCCGGGGAGAAGCCGGGCAGACGAGGGTGAATACTTGTGACGAGGCTAACCAGCATTCCTATTAGCCAAGATGTCTTGTAGTATTAGTAGTGCTGAAAAGAACTTATGAAATGGAGCATGGGTTGCATCCCAGAAAGTTCCGAAAGCTCAGTTTTGCCTGGTAACACCAATACCGGCCTCCAACTGAAATTTGAAGTTTAATAGCGTTCATATAGTGTTTCGAGCGGGGTTTGAAAGCACCGGATATGTGGGATGAAGACGTCGAGGGAGGGGGAAGAAAGACTTGAAGAGGGTTTATTTACATTATGTACGTGGCGAGATTTCGTACATGACGAGCTCTTTCTTACATGGTGAGCTCTCGAATCTGGCGCTCCTCTACACCGAGCGCTCCTTCGAACGAGCCGGGTGGCTCATTATAAAGGGTGTGATCTCAAATCTCTAGATAAGAGAACGCGTACAGACGGCTCTGTCCAATCACGGATCACACCTAACCGGCGAGGGTGACGAACTTGCACGGCCCACGTGAACGTCCAGTATTAAGGCGATGTCACTGCACTGCCATGTGTCACCAACGTGGTTCTTCCTCGTCATGTGTGTGCCGCTGTGCGAGGGGTCTCCAGCTCTTGACAGTATACATAAAACAGGCCCCCGCAACCAAGCTCAAAAGGGTCCACCTCACTCCTCGCTTAATTACCGGGGCGATTTGCGGATGCTACCGCTGTATCTTCGAAGAAAGATGTTGCAATTGTCGTCTGAGCAACGGTTCCCGGTGCCGTGGTGGCAAGATGCCTCAACCTCCAGCTAAGACGGGCAGTACCTGGCGCACACAGGCCGCCAGCCGTTCGGCGACTCGTTTAAGGGCCAAAAGAACGCCGCTCCCTTGTTAGCACAGGTGCCAGTCGCAGCAATAGGCACGAATTGTGAAAATAGGCATTTTTAGACATTTATTGAATTTTAAGCACAAACGTCCAAAGTAGGCAATAATAGACACTATAAAAACACTATAAAAGCTCTTCTTAACCTCTAATTCATGCTCATATGTCAAAGTGGCAAGATAACAATGCAAAAAACAAAATAGGCAGTTGCCTATAATCCTGTCTTTAGTCATGAGTTACATGACATGCATGTCATGATTTTCACGTTAAGGCCTGCCACTTGTTCGCCATGCAGTCATGCCATACCATTTTTGCAATATGTCATGTAAATGAAACCACCGTAAGACCATGACATCTAAATCGTGACATTCACGACACATACGTCATGACTTTCACGTTATGAATATATCGTTATGCTCGTCATATACAGTAATGTTATGCCATATCAATTTTGGTAAAGATCCCATCATCGAAACGGCCAAGATAGCTAAAAGTCGTAGGGGGATAGATAGATAGATAGATAGATAGATAGATAGATAGATAGATAGATAGATAGATAGATAGATAGATAGATAGATAGATAGATAGATAGATAGATAGATAGACAGACAGATAGACAGACGGACGGACGGCAGACGGCAGATGGACGGACAGACGGACGGACGGACGGACGGACGGACGGACAGACGGACGGACGGATAGAGGGACGGATAGACGGATAGATGGATAGACGGACGGATAGACGGATAGACGGACGGATGGATAGACGGATAGACGGACGGATGGATAGACGGATAGACGGATAGACGGAAAGACGGATAGACGGATAGACGGATAGACGGATAGATAGATAGACGGATAAACGGATAGATAGATAGATAGATAGATAGATAGATAGATAGATAGATAGATGGATAGACGGATAGACGGATAGATAGATAGATAGATAGATAGATAGATAGATAGATAGATAGATAGATAGATAGATAGATAGATAGATAGATGGATAGACGGATAGACGGATAGATAGATAGATAGATAGATAGATAGATAGATAGATAGATAGATAGATAGATAGATAGATAGATAGATAGATAGATAGATAGATAGATAGACGGACGGACGGACGGACGGATAGAGGGACGGATAGACAGATAGATGGATAGACAGACGGATAGACGGATAGACGGATAGACGGATAGACAGATAGATAGATAGATAGATAGATAGATAGATAGATAGATAGATAGATAGATAGATAGATAGATAGATAGATAGATAGATAGATAGAAATATAGATAGAAAGATAGATAGATAGATAGATAGATAGATAGATAGATAGATAGATAGATAGATAGATAGATAGATAGATAGATAGATAGATAGATAGATAGATAGATAGATAGATAGATAGATAGATAGATACTCTCAAACTCACTGTAGTTCCCTAAGAAATGCTTTGCATCTAAAAAATTACACCATCTCCCGCTAAAGGGAATCATGTCGAGATGCGAAGCAATGGGCGCTAACGGTTTCAGTGGCGGCGGCGTTCACGCTGGCGCTCATCGCGGCTTTACGCAGGAGAGAAACTTGGGGAGGCGCAAAGCATGCAGTGATGGAACGGTGTTTCCTACTAGAACATGCCAAACGCTGCTAATGGGCAATGGGAGACAGAAGACTCTGACTAAACACAGAGACGCGCAATCGGTCTAGAGTAAACGCGCACGCTGCGAATTTTTATAGTTCAACAACGCACTGGCAAAATTTCCCACCGCCAGTGCTTGTGAGATCAAAATGCAGTTATTGGCTGCGAGATCGAGCAGAGTCGCCACCTAGCAGCAACTAGCTGAAATGGCGAAGTGTGGATTGCTCCCTGCGTCGTCTGCTAGCCACGTCGTACACGTTCGCAAAGGGTCGTTTGTTCGGATATGTTAGCACGAGCTTAACTGCTTGTACGTATGCTTGGAACGACACCTGAAAGCACTTGGTCTTTCTCGGCTTGCAATGCACTGCAATAAGATCAGTGATGTTCAACTTTCCAGAGTGCTGGTATTGTCACCGTACCCTTCATTTCCCTGAACCATTTAGTGTGGGTGCCACTTTCTGCTTCAAACACATCGTAAAATGCACTTGGCAACGCCTCAAACATGATGACTAATAAATGGTGAGTCAATGCAGCGTTAGAGCGACTTGGTTTTACACAAAAACGAGGCTCAAGGCCACGCACGTGCACTTTGCTGTTATATAGGTGTAAAACTACTGCACTGTATATAGTTCATCGACTATGCGATGAGATTTAGTTATGTTTATCTGGCCATGGCACTACTAAAAAGGTATCATTTGAATCATGTAAAGCGTGACACTTTGGTACTTCAGCTTTTATCAAGCCCCGCCGCGGCGGTTTAGTGGCTAAGGTACTCGGCTGCTGACCCGCAGGTCGCGGGTTCGAATCCCGGCTGCGGCGGCTGCATTTCCGATGGAGGCGGAAATGTTGTTGGCCCGTGTGCTTAGATTTGGGTGCACGTTAAAGAACCCCAGGTGGTCGAAATTTCCGGAGCCCTCCACTACGGCGTCTCTCATAATCGAATGGTGGTTTTGGGACGTTAAACCCCACATATCAATCAACTCTTATCGACCCTTTCAGACAATAATTATTAAGAACTGCCTGTACATGTGTCAAATCACTACAAAGTCACCTCAAGGCACTCAATATTCTCTTGCAATAAGAATAATGAGATAATTGTTGAATTTATGTTTGTTATAGTAACTCGTTCTCAATAGGTTGCAATGAAATGTCTGTTTTTCCTGATGCCATTGGTGCTTACTTTTGGCATGAACAGAAAGTCATGCCAGGCTAAAAATATACTGCAAATTTTTTTTTTGTTATGTCAATTGTCAGAGAGGAAAATTTCTGCTTTCACATTGCTTGCAGAAAGTGGCATGTCGAATGATTCGTCGAACGAGGTAGTGCTTTCAGAAAAGTGATCATATGTATCAGTACACTGCAAAATTAAGTTAAAAGAAGACAAATTTATTATACAGGATGTGCATCTTATCCAATGTACGATATATCTTGCTCTTTCGTAGCCTCTACCCGATGCAAATAACAAAGACAAGCGGTGTACGTAATTGTGTACACAGCGTCTCAAAAGGTTAAAACGGAGTTGTCGAGTGCGATGTTTGAACTTGGGGCGAAATTTACGCACTGATATTTTCACAAAACTACCTCTGTACTTACATTTAAAGACCACAAATGTCCAAAATTATTTCAGACGGCGTGCCTTACATTACTGTTGTACAATTTCACAGAAAATGTCATTTTTTCACACAGTATTGAGCGTTGGGGCGGCCTTGTTGTTGACGGACGGAAGGTAGTGGTCATTTTTTATTTAAAAAAGGAAAAAAACAGAAAACATGTTCTTCTCTTGAAATAAGCAGACATATTTATCATTGTCATATCCCTCCCCGCGGTGGTCTAGTGGCTAAGGTACTCGGCTGCTGTCGGAAGGTTGCGGGAATAATTCCGGCTGTGGCGGCTGCATTTTCGATGGAGGCGGAAATGTTGTAGGCCCGTGTGCTCAGATTTGGGTGTACATTAAGGAACCCCAGGTGGTCGAAATTTCCGGAGCCCTCCACTACGGCGTCTCTGAAATGGTGGTTTTGGGACGTTAAACCCCACAAATCAATCAATAATTGTCATATTCACGTAATCATTTGATTAAAGCTTTCTTAGGCCCGTGTACTCAGATTTGGGTGCACGTTAAAGAACCCCAGCTGGTCGAAATTTCCGGAGCCTTCCACTACGGCGTCTCTCATAATCATGTGGTGGGTTTGGGACGTTAAACCCCACATATCAATCAATCAATCGATTAAAGCTTTCTGCAGAACTGAGCTTTTGATAGTTTTGGTGGTGCGCGAAAATTTGCGACATGGGGAACGTCAATGAAGCGCAAAGCGGTATTAGCCACGAAGATTTCTTGGCTAGGCTTATCGACTGTCCCACATATTATGGGGTAACAGAATGGGTCAAAAATGCGCATGCGTATTCGATGCGAACAGGGGCGCCCAACAGGTCGCACCGATATTAGGGCCTTCTACAATCTTTCCTTCTCTTTCTTTCGTAATAGATGAGCGAGATGTTTATAAGTAGTTCAGTCATGCACGAAGAGTGCACAGTAGGCGGAACATACGCGAAATGCCTACAAACAAAACAGCACAAGCTTCATTTAGTGTGAAAGCGCGCAGTCATGCCAGCCTGGGCGAGCTTGACTGGCTAGTAATAGTAACGTTGCATGGACTTCGTGCGTCGATCCCGCAGAGAGGAGCGTAAACATTACCAGTACACTGCATTCAAGGCATTTCATTCGCCAAATATCGGTTCAAACCACACGCAGCGAAGCGCGCTGCTTGTGTCTTTGTATACGCACCGCCGACCGCTTATCGGCACTTCTGCTGGGACGGTGCTGCCACCTATGGACGCCAGATTCTGCCCAGGTCGCGCTGTTTAGCACTCCGATAAAACGGCGTCACCAGCGCCTCCATCGCCGCGCTGACCATAAATGGGTACTGCACAGAGAGCCGCCTGCAAGCTAGCGTGCATAGGCCCTCTTCTTTTGTTGGTCTTCAGGCGAGGCTTCCTGAAAATCAAGGACCTGTCAAGCTTCTTCGCTCAACCCAACCTCGCTTCATAAAAGTAGGAAGCTCATCAAAAGGGAATGCGGGCATTATGCAAAAGATGTTTCGTTTATTTCGGCGTGCTGCAACTGGCAATTTAAGCGCAAGCGAGCGTCGCATGGCATCTAGTTTGAGGCAAGCAATCTAAGGTGCGTTCAGTAACGCCTAAATGCATTAAAATCGGACATGCGCATTATGACAAAGCGATGAAGTGCATACACGAAGAATCTATGCGATCGGAGGTACGAAGCTCGCCTTATCCTGCACAAATGGCCTTGGCGATTTCTCGCTTCCTGTGCATTGAAATGTTTTATTACACCTACTCGAATGTCCTGTTGACGGTCTTCTTTCGTTTGTATATACTGAAGGTGGAGATACATGCGTGTTGACTTTCTCACTGTATACAGCGAAAGGCAAAGCCGATGCCTCCGAGATAGCTCCGGTAATCGCGGAGACCAACGGCGAAAAAAAAAGAAAGACTTATTGAGGTCGCGATCATTTTGCGATTGACCCGTATGACGCACGTGTTCGCACTTCTTGGTTAAAACCAGGACTTAGAACCTTAAAAGCTGTGTAATGCTGTGTGGTGGCGACAACTTCAGATTATCGGTGGTCGTGGCGTGTTTGATGTTTATCGTGGCCGGGCGTCACCTGTCTACTGTTGTACGTCACGCAGCGCAGTCTGAAAGTCTGATCAGCTTCATAAACAAAGTTACCACGGTTCTCCGTCAAGGCTACTCAAAACAATAACAGAACAACAACAGGATACCTACATTATCACACTTACTCAAGCGAACAGCTGTAGAGAACGCGAGTAATTTGCTTACCCAACAGGTTCGCAACGGCCTGTATTTGGCACTGTCGCCATTCTGCTTTGCGAAAGCTGCGGAAATCAGTAAAACTGAAGTCATTTACGGCCGTGGCAATTCACAACGCAACAGTAGCGCAGACTGGGGTCTTTTTTTCGTAGAACGCGGAGCTGTTGCGTCTTCTCTTGTTTTCGCCTTCGTTCAGGTGAGTGAACCAGCCAGCACTTCGCGGCGGTTCGCCTACGTGTCTGACTAGCGGAGAGAAATTCATAGTTCTTTTTCTGAGTGTTCAATGAGCAAATACATATAACAATGACCTCAATCGTTGGTTTGTACGCTGTAGTTGCAGCTCGTTGCGCAGCAAACTGTGAAAAGAAGTAGGACTTTGCACTACTCCATACTGCGTCGACAGGTGGCGCTGAGTGTCCGCAAAAATCCAGAGTCTGACGTCTATAGCCCGATCTCGTCGCGAATACATGCAGGGTGGCCAGTGAATGGTTGTGCAGCGCGAGTAGTCAGTTCTCAATCACGAAACTCTCTAGGAGACGCTGCCTGCGTCGGCGTTGCGAAGCGAAAGAAGGGAAGGGGACGCGCATGTGCAATGGGGTCGTAAATGCCGCTTGGAGGGCTTCCAGGAGGAGACGGGGGAGGGGGGGGGGTGAGCGTAGGCCAGTAGGTGCTGCCTGAGTCGCCGTTGCGAGATGAGAGAGCGTAGAAGAGGATATAGAGAGGGGACGCACGTGCGCAATGGGGGTCATGTGTAATTGAAACGCCGCTGGGAGGGATGACTAGAAGAAAGAGAGGGGGAGCGATCGTAGGGTAGCGTAGATGCTGCGTCCACATAGAAGCTACTAGATGCGGCGCTGACACAAAAAGGCAATCAAACGATCTATCAATGTAAAAACTCCTGCGCTGGCCACCGAGCAAAAGATGTTCGACAATTTAGAGCATGTTGTACTCTACTATGTGAGAGCAAAAGGCTGTCCTCGAGGTCACCAAAAAGGACGACTGCGTTTGGAAAAGTGGTTCACGATTTCGAGTAGTTCGTACTCTACTATGAGAAAGCATAAAGCTGTCCCGTGAGTATTGACGAAACGAGCGTACGCCCGTAGTTGCGTCATAGAGAAACATACTTACATAAAGAGCGGACACTGCCATAGGGCCCGGCGGCCCAGCTTCTGCGGTGCTTTCAGCGCCACGAGTGGTTGGTCTGACTCGGTTTTGTCATCAGCATAAATAAAACAACAGAATTTTTTCCGTCCAGACGCTAGGATATTAACCCGTACCCTCATGCTCCGAAAGCGAGTGTTTTTACCACTAGGCTAACAACCAATGCTTCCACGAAAGGAATACATGTACAGTACATCTAAACCACATGAATGTGCCTCTGTGTGCAAAACAAATGCAGAAAGACATTTTCTAGTCATACTTCACTCTCTTTTGTTGTAAGGCATTAAATGTCCTAAGCGGACATGGTGTAGAGCGGATATAATAAAATTGCACTAGTAAATAGAACTTCTTTGCAAAAAACTTGACGTAAAATTTGGGTATTTATTGTCCTCCTCGGGAGGCTATTACATATCTTCACAAAGGAGCAAAAGCGAGCAGGGGTACGCCAACTAGCGGTTAATCAGACCCTTTCTTGCTAGGCCGCGAAAATGCCTCAGTGGCGGCTCTTTACACATATAGTGTATTATTCTATTGTTGTGGTTTAGAAAACATTTTAACGATTTAGAGTACGAGGTACTCTACTATGGGAGAGCATAGAGCCGTCCCGGGGCCTCGCCCTACAATGGGGGGGGGGGGGGGGGGGGTAGAAAAAGGGGGTAACGAAACGATTTAGAGCACAGGGTACTCTACTATGGGAGAGCGTAAAGCCGTCCCGTGGGGGGCATCCTTTATACGTGCAGCTATCGTTACCTAACCACAATTTGACCTGCCATAATGCGCAAGTCGGAGAGTTCCTTAATTGCTTCACTGAACAATAAAGGTTTTTGGAACACGTGTAAACTCAAAGTGGATGATAAATCACCGTAAGTTGCAACGATCTTTTAGTATAACTTGCCCGAAGTTGCTTTTTTAGCTCCCAATTATCAGCTGGTACATCAGTCTTAATGCCCCACTCGCGTTCGCACTATTGATGCAGAACTCCACAAAACGCATTGAAGGACAAACTGACCACGATAGCTTAATTTTTATTTAATGGCAGTCAAATACACTGCAGCAGCATATATTCTGGAACGCCGGCTTAGAACAGCGGTGCTGCGCCTTTACTGGGTTCCCTCCAAATCATGTCCTGGTTTTGGGGCGTAAAACCTCGGATGATAATTGAATGTACACAACTGTAAAACACACCTCTTTTATTCAATGGCTAAGCGGTCTGCACATTGATTGATATGTGGAGTTTAATGTCCTAAAACGCCCCGCGGCGGTGGTCTAGTGGCGAAGGTACTCGGCTGCTTACCCGCAGGTCGTGGGTTCGAATCCCGGCTGCGGCTGCTGCAGTTCCGATGGAGGCGGAAATGTAGGCCCGTGTGCTCAGATTTGGGTGCACGTTAAACAACCCCAGGTGTTCGAAATTTCCGGAACCCTCCACTACGGCGTCTCTCATAATTATTTGGTGGTTTTGAGACGTTGAACCCCAAATATTAATTTAACGTCCTAAAACCACCATATAATTATGAGAGACGCTATATAGAAGGGCTCCAAAATTTTCGATGTGGTCTGCACAGCGGCATCAGGTCTTGGTTCGAGACCCGGCTATTTCGGCCACTTTTATTTATAGAACGAGGAACGTGCATAAGCTAGTTTGAAGATATATCGCTCGTCAGGTTTCCAGGCTGTGTAATTATTTCTTGGTGCACCTTGCTCAAGAGCCGCTCGGTGAGATTTTTACGCGGTATGTTACTCAAAAGGTACCTTGTCAGACCTATTGACGAGATAGTGTTAAAGAGCTCGTTTCGCAGCTATTTTCGTGTTGGCGTCGTTGGTTGTGAGCAAAAAATCATCTTGTGCGTGACCTAAAATTCGAGAACGATGAAAATAAAATATAAAAACATCCAAAGTCAGGGGGAATTGAACCCGGATCGTTTGCGTAGTAAGCGGGTTTCTACTACACTCTCTCGCGTCCACTTCTGAGCATGATGAAAATAACTTCATCTGCTTGGAAACACACGCGTCCTCTGCTTCGCAATACAATGAAAAATATTGCAGTGGTAATTCGTGGTACAAGGGCACATTGCTATCGGGCTTTAGAACATGTGATTAAAACGCGCACCTGGCTAATCCCACGATTTATTCACGTGTTTCACTGGGCCCAATAAATGTTTATTCACTCGCTCTGAACATGTGATTATCACAATGAATTCATGGTTTAAAGCCTGTCACCCACTACAAAAGGCACGCATGTTACTGCGCCTATTTTTTTAAGGCCACGAGTGGATGCATATAGCTTGCTCTAAAAGCTTTCATACATTAAGTGTTTGAAGCACGCACTAGAGGCAGGACATCGCTATCACGTTAAACTTTTAAAGGCGAAGCTTAATGATTCTCTAATTTTTGTGTTTGCTTGACGCGCTTATTGGCGAGTTTTTTAAGCGGCCACTAATTGTGCAATCCGATGTTTCACGCTGTTGCAATTCTACGCTTCTGCGACGCAACATTACACGTGTTAAGGGGCCTTCTCAGAGTGTATGACATCATCGTTGTTCTTTTTTTCAAGCAGACTGTATTGTTTTATTTTATTCTTGCGTGGGCCTGCACAAAGACCTTACGGTTCTTCCTGAGCACACTAATAAATAAATAAATAAATAAATAATAACAACAGCAATACTAATAGTAATAATAATGATAATAATAATAATAATTTATTATTGTTGTTGCAAATTGAACTCAATGAATAAATATATTGATTGGCATTGGCTTCTCGCTACTGGATCTTCTGGTGAAGTATATAATAAGTTTCGCACAAAAATACGTAGTCTGCAACAATCTCGTACTCGTATCAGAAGATCTACGCAGATACGCAGTCACAGATGGCTGACCCAGGTATTTTTTATGCGATTTCCGAGAGAGATTTAGTTTGGAAACGGTTTGATTAAACGCTCCCTAGGTAATGCAGAACTCGGTATCAACTACAGAATTGCAAAGAATAAAGTGGTAGCCTTCACCAGATCGGCAAAACGACGGCATTTTCACTATCAGCTTCAGTTATCTGCGAAAAACCCCGGCCGGATGTGGTCACTGATAAACCACCTTCGTGCTATAGAAGTAGCGATGCTAAACCTACAGGTGTGTTTACTGGTGATCCTGCACATACAGCCAATACATTTATTCGCCAGTTTGCAAAAGTGTCTGGGGGGGTATCATCAGCGCTGGCAGGCTTCTCTGGTTTAAATAAAAGGATACCTGTCTCTGCCTTCTTCCCAACTTTAACAAAAGACGAACTCGTTAAAATAGTTTCTGGTTTAAAACGGCAGAAACGAGCAGGTATTGATGGTAACTCTGTATCTTTGTTGCAGTGGAATTCGGACGCATTATCAGAAATTTTGCTCTTCATGCCTAATGGATTCTTGGAGACAGCTTCTCTGCCACCAGATTTAAAAACAGCAATCGTAAAGCACCTTTATAAAAGTGGACCTCAAGGTAGTGTTGACAGTTCTCCACCTTTATCAGTTTTGCCCGTCCTATACCAAATAGGTCAGAAATTCTCATTGTAATTGATTACTTCGTTTGTACAAAAATTTCGCTTATTTCAAATCCCCAGTTTGGTTATGTCGCAATTCGAGGGGACATTAATGTATCTGACAAATTTTCCGGCGAACTCCATGATGCTTTCGAACATAGTATGTTTGCCTGTGCTTTATTTTTGCATATCTCCAAAGCATTCGACAAGGTAAACCATTCTGTCCTGCGTGAAGAAATACACCTTCTTGGCTTCAGAGGTTCGTTGTACGACTTTCTTAAAAACTATCTCAGCGCTTCCAGGTAGTTCGAGTAGACAATTGGTTGCCGTTCAGCATCAGGCTTGCCTTGAAAGCTGGTGTACTACAGGTATCCATTTTATCTCCTTAGTCGTTTAATTTGTTCAGTCAGTCAGTCAAGAACTTTAATATATGGTCCTGAGGAGTTTAAGCCACCAGGGTGCCCACGTGGGACATCCTAGCAGCCGCTACCGTAGGCGACGCCCGAGTCGGGGCGGGAACGTGGTGGCGTTCCGCCAGTTCTTGGGCCCTCTGGACTGCCTTAAGTTGGTTTCGGAGATTGGGGCTCCTGAGTGCCTCCTCCCAGTCGGACTCACTGGTGAGAGGTCCCTGAGGTAACGCGGGACATTGCCAGAGCATGTGCGCGAGTGAACAGTACACTTCTGTGCAATCTGGGCACTGTGAATTTATGTCTGAGTTATAATGGCTGAGTCGGCCCCGTGATGGGTACGATCTCGTTTGTAACATTCTAAAGGCTACTTCTTGCGCGCGTTCTAGTTTTGAATGGGGTAAAGGGTATCGGCTTCTGTTGTGTCGGTAGTGGGAGGTAATTTCATGGAAGGTGAGTAGTGGGTCATTAAACTGCACGTCTGGGCCCAGCTCTTCGGTGGCTGATTGATCGTCACGGCGGGTCAGTTCTCGTGCTCGATCATGAGCCATTTCGTTGAGGTTGGGTTGTTGTGGGTGAACGTCTTTGCCCATGTGGGCAGGGAACCAAGAGAGGTAGTGCGAGCCCGTATATTTCCGTGTTTGTAAAATGCGGGCTGCTTCTGGAGCGATGTTGCCGGTTTCGTAAGCCCGAATGGCGGCGCGAGAGTCTGTGAAGACATTAGTGAGTGAGGGGTCGGTCATCGCTAAAGCTATAGCAACTTGTTCGGCTATGGCGCTTGTTGATAGCCTAACCGAGGCGGCTGAGCGTAGGGCTCCGTCGCCATCTACTACCGCGAGTGCGAAAGAGGAGGAGTTACCGTATTGCGCTGCGTCGACGAATGCGGTAGAGTTGCGATTCGCGGCGGTACGGTTTAGGATCGCGCGAGCGCGGGCCATCCGTCTGCCTTCGTTGTGTTGTGGGTGGACATTTCGCGGAAATGGGGTTACCATGTAAGTAGCTCGGACAACTCTGGGGAGGGTTACTGCGCGTTCAAGGCAGGGGTGTGGGGACATGCCGGCCTCGCTTAGAAGTCGGCGGCCTGCCTTGGAGGAGGAGAGGCGGATCACTTGGGCCGTGGTCTGGGCCTCGATCACTTCATCGATGCCGTTGTGCATGCCAAGTTGGTCGAGACGGGAAGTGCTCGTGTTTTGAGGCAAACCAAGGACTTGTTTAATGCTTTTGCGCATGAGTGTGTTTAGTTTCATAAATCATTTTCCTACTGCTGTTCCAAAAAGCCTCGTATTTCTGTATGCAGACGACACTGTTCTTTTAACCAAACACGTCTGTTACAAGAAAGCGTTGTCACTACTATAAGACAGTGTTCATGATGCTGCGTCATGGTTCGCTAATAATTGCTTAGTGATTAATTAAAAAACGAAACCGATATGCTTTAAAAATTTATTGAAAGCAATAGTGACGAAGGCGCCCCTATTCCTTCATGCCCGTGATTGCGCTTCCTGTAAGTGCGCTCTCATTTAATACGTCAATTCAGTAAAAAATATTGGTGTGTTCTTCGATAGTGACCTGTCTTGGAATTATTCTTTGGCTTACAGATGTGACAGAATATGAAAAATTGCATGGTTACTTTTTATTATTATATCAATTGCGGCCACCAATATTGAAGTGCCCATTATGCTTGCTCTTGCGTACAGTGTCTTGCATTATAGGATTCATTATTTGCTTCCTATACTGGAAAGTGCCGCTAACAGAACGTGCGAGCGAATTGGCTGCTTTCATGACCTTTTTCGGCACCTTCTCGCCTTTAGTTCTCCTATTCGGTCTTCAAAATGCCCCCTTCGCCTTTTCGAGGCTTTTGGACCAGGTGCTAGCCGGATCAGAGGCGTTCGCACTACCGTATCTTTACGACATCGTAGTATTCTCGTTTACTTGGTCAGAGCACGTGAAACATCGGCGGGAGGTTCTAAGTAGGCATCGCGAGGCTGGCCTAACTTTGAAAGCCCAGAAGTGCAAATTAGGTCGCTCGTAAGTCGACTACCTAGATCACAATTTCGGTCAAGGGTATCGAAGCCCACTTGATTTAAAGAGTGTGCCAATCAAGGACTTCCCTCGGCCAGAAACGAAAACGGAGCTCCGTACTTTCTTGGTTCTTGTGGGCTACTACTAACACTATATCAAGTGTTTCTCTCAGGTGGCCAGCCCACTTACAAACGCGCTGAAAAAAAAAAAACGCTCCTAATCGAGCAAAATGGGACGAAGAAAAGCAAGCTGCCTTTCATTTTTTGAAGGTAGCTCTCACCACCAAGCCCATCTTGGCAAGCCCAGACCACTCGAAACCGTTTCTTGTGCTGTGTGACGCAAGCGAAAAAGGACTGGGTGTAGTAACTGTACCAGACATTATATTATTAGGATGTCGGGTTTTACATCACATGAATTTTCACTGAGTTATTGAGAAACGCAGCAGCAGAATTTCACTGATTTTCACGAGGATATGTTAACCTCAGCCTAACCCACGGCAAGAAGTGTTTCGTTTTTTTTGTTTTTTTTTTCATTCATCTCCGATCACACTTTTGGGCAATGAGTGAGAATCCTATCCGGGACGTCACGCACGGCAACCCAAAACCATGCTGCCGCCAATGCTGTACCTCGTTTAAAACTGCATTGCACATCCCACAATGAAAATTCAATAATTTACATTCACGCCATGCAAATATTTTTCAACGAGCCAGTAACCGTGCACATTCAAAACGTTCGCTTTCGAAAAAGATCAGATTTTTTTATGGTGCCATTTACGCGGGTGAAGCCCACTGCGTGCTAGTCGCGTCTCTCAGTACTCTGACAAAGTTTCTTCATCTATTCAACTACGAAGAGCAAATTTCCACACCATGAGCAGTGACCCTTCCGCGACCCCCTTCTTCCAAAAGCTGTGACTTTAGAACATAGCAATGTAGAAATTTCTGTCGAAGGAATGAACACACGCAGCTCTGCTATGCAGAAAGATGCCGCTGGAGGAGCTTCCTTGCCAATAAGCACCTGCTCCGAGAGAGGGTGTGGGGGTGGGGTGCCCGCTGTGACGTCACACTGTTTACAAACAGGGAGAGGTCAATTGGAAAGTTTCCAAAGCACTCTGCGCATGGAGGAGAGTCTGGCCTGGCCGAGCTAGGCAGTAGTTTGTGGTGTTCGCGGGGGTGCTTGCTGTTTCGCATATGTGCCCAGGACCCTTATTCGGGACTCTTGAAATCGGTGACGCCTGCAGTCTTCTGCCACGCCTGGCACTCTAAGTTTCGGCAAATTCACCTACGAGACCTCCGTGCTCTGCACACAACCCTAAGGGACGCACCTTTCGACTTGGACGCCGACCACTGCATCATCTGACCTCAGAGGGTCAGGGGCCACATCGCTGGATTCTTCCAGACGTGGGTCTCCAAGTACTTCGACGCTTGTGTGCACCTCGAAACTACCCGTCAGGAGCGCAGCCGGCTGAACTGGTGAAGCTCCCCGAAAGTGCCACTACATAGAAAACTTCGATGAACTTTGCGAAAAAAAATTGGCCCCGTAACTGCATGGTAATCTGCAAATGTCTTCGAAAGACGATAGTCTTGCGTGTGGAGAGAGTGAAGAAAACATTTATTTGATAATCTGCGCAAAAAAATCGGTTAATGGTATTGTGGAGGCGCTGCGTTAGAGTGGAGGCGAACGAGCGCATCAAGTCATGTCACACGCGAGACATGAGCGCCATCTGGCAGTGGTCTCTGAAAACGAAGCGCGTGGCTCTGAGACGGGCGCGCACACCCGTCTGAGAGGTGATAAGGTGTAGAACGCAGGGTGACGGGTACGTGCCACCACCGTTTCGTCTTATCAAAGCGTAGGAAACACTCGCTTTTTCGTGCAAGTGTTGCATGGTCAGCGCAGCGTGATAAGCGCTACGGTTCTTAAAATTGCTTAAGTATGCCTTTTCTAGTAAACGAGGCACGTGCAGAATATATACGTGTTGTAATGGTGCCCCAGACATGCATAATAATTGATTTTTAATTGACGATTTCACAAGTATGAACGCTAAATCTTGAGCAACATTGGTGGGCACTGCGGATGGGATCGGCCGTTTCAAGTACCTGGCGTCATTAAGAGTGGACAACAGACAACTGTACAGACAGACAGACCAATTTTTTTCCGTCGAAGGTCCCCAAGAAAGAATATCGTCTTTAACAATGAACCAGTTCATGTGCAGACGATTCTTTCCCCCTTGGTGCTCTTCCGTGGGGAGTGGCTGTTGCGTTAAACACCGCTCGACGCTTATCAGCCAGCAGCAAAGTCTGGCTCATCTGCTTTGGACGATAATCTGTTACCGCGCATGTGCTTTGATGTGCACTCCCGCCCCCTGGCGTGCCTTTATAATCGACTTCACACCACGCCATGGGTCATTGTTTTGTACACCTTTTTACGTGAAGTATGCCGCATTAAAACTTACGTTCTTCGTTCTCATTGCGTCTTCTTCTCGCGGCTTGGAACCCGTCTTGACCAAACGTAACATAATGGAAGCTGTCATAACAGAAGCGGGCTGTGTGTGGTGATAACGAAAATAAATGTACAGAGCCTCCGTGAAACGAAGCCTACGGTTTTTATAGTTCGTGGGGTTTCACACTGGAGAGAGCCATGCTCTTGTAGTGAACGGACACAGTTGACACGGTCATAACGTACCAAACACACATTTATTTAATTGCTTTTAGATCGTCAATATCGTCAGCTGAATTAATATACATCAACCATGATCAGCACGCTAAACAAGCTTGCACAATATTACACAACACTCAACAACATGAAAACACAAGAACACACACAAGATGGCTTCGCCAACACTTGACTTACCACGAGGGCCCCCGGAAGACGACCCGCGGTGCCGTACTCCGCGAGCCCACGCGAGAGACAAACGTTCGCGCCAACCGCCACCCGCTAAAGAGGCCCGCTCATCTTTCCTGCGCCACCACCATTGTTCTCCACAAGGCGTCACTGCCAGTTCCACCATTCTAACCATCATGATGATGGTGGTAATAAACACTCGCGAGCAAAACGCCACCTACGACTCAATAGTTGTCATTCCTGAATGCGGCTTATGCGCCAGGCATCTGCGCGATGAGGCGCAAACATAACAGGGGTGTTAGCACCCCCACAAGTTATAGAAATCCTCCGGCACCGATTTAACAGCAAGGTCTTCTGTAAACTGAGACATTTTCTTTTTAGAGTGAATGAGGACGCACAGAAGGCTTGCACAAACGGGTGCACACTCCAGAGTGACATCATGAGTCGGTCGGCTGGTGACTCCGCCTTTGGAGAACATTGCCGACTGCTTGACTGGCACCACAGTTATAGTAGTAGTAATAATAATAAAACTATCGACCATCTCCCCGAAGAGAAGCCTGATGGGATGCGAGGCAGCAGCGGTGCGCACGGCGTTGACCCGCTTCAAACTGGCGTCAACGCGGTTGCTAGACGAACGGTTTGAAGCGAAATTCGGTGCAGCGTTTACTCGAGTAAACGTTTGTTTGAAACGCAAATACACGGGAGGTGGGATGCGTTGAAGACACTTGCGCTTGGCTTCCTTTGTAAGCGTCTCGTCGGTGTTACCCGTACGCAGTCTGTATTCTTGAACTCGATCGGTGTTCTTGACTAGCACCTCGTCGGTGTCACTGGTGTTCCACTGCCGACTCTTGCTTTCCGTTTCCTTGGCTCGCACTTCGTCGGTGTTGACGTCGCCATTCGCGAACGCCATCGGCTTCGCTAGCCCTCGCGACGCCGGCGACAGCCGGGAAAGGTACGCGCATACTATCGGGAAGCATGCCGTGACGGCGTCCCACCCGTCGGCGCGATCGCGCGGCAAGCTGCGGCGCGCTGTCCACATTGTCGGCGCTGCGAGATTCTCGAGGCGCGCGCAGCGCGTGCACCCGCCGGCTCGCAGCTTCTTCTCGCCGACAGATGGAGAGAGGTGGCACGGTGAGATGATGCCCACGTGAGGAGTGGGCTCGAGCGTTGCGAGTGGTGAAGAGGGGGAAGCGATTGAACATTGGTGATTGGCGGAGAGGGTGAAACGATAAAGATGACCAGCGGGGAGCGCCGACATGCCAGGGAGAAAGTGAAGTCAACGCGCGCGTGCTGCGAGTGAAGGCGTGACCTACTTGGCACCGCCCCAGCACCTGTGGCCAGGGGAGTGCACTGCGAATGGAGGGACAGCGTAACACAGCCTAGTCAAAGAGCTGCTTCACATCTAATAATAACAGCTGGGGTCTAACGTCCCGGAATCATGGTATGACGGACATCGTAGCGAATGGCTCTAACATTGTTGACCGTCTCTATGAAATTCTTTATTGTACACTGACATCACACATTACACGGGCCTCTAGCGTTTCGTCTTGATCCATCAAAATGCGATCACCATGGCCGCAATCAAACCCGCGATCTTCGGGTCAGAGTCGAGCACCGTAACAGCTACACCATCGCGGCGGTCAGGGAACCGCAGCGGGGCTATTTCTATAGTCGCGTGGGCGATCGACTGCCACGCGCTTCGGTCGTTTGCGTGGGGCCTCTCAGGACTCCTCAAGTTTATCCGACTAAAGACGTAATTTAATTAGAACTGTCTTCAATCGATTGCAGCGACTTCCTTTATTGGCCACGAGATCGAGTGGAGTCACCGCCTGGCGGCAACTTGAAGAAAGGGCGAAGTGTGGACACGGCCGGCACCTGCGCGTGCTTCTTTCCTTACGGCCTTCTTACCCGTCGCGAATACAATGGGAGAGTTTCTGAGTATGTTTCGCCACCCGTCAGCGGTAGGGACGCAGCGACAATGTCATTGCATCTTCTACGCCGCGCACATGGCATAGGGAGTTTGTCTATGTGAAACCGTTGAATAAGGGTTCTCGACGAAGAGGGGGAGGGGGAATATTAACGAAATCGAAGATAGAGGGAGGACCGTCTACTAAAATAAAACTAATTTACCAGACGGTTTGCTGCTTGTTGTAGGTATGTATGTGCTTGTGGATAATACGAGATGAAACTCAGTGAATATGTGGAAGAGTCGGCTAATGAGAGGCATAATTCAGAAGGCAAAAGCACTGAACACGATCAAAGAGATGGAAGAACAATACTGCACCTGTTCTGCAATCATAGAGCACTACACACATTTGACCCTTGGTCTCGTCGGACAATGAAGTCGCAATTAACAGAGGTCGCTCACGGAATGACGAGCGTATACTGTATGTGCTACCTGGAGCATATACTGTAACTCTAGACGAGTGCGCCTTCTCTTTTCTAGCTTTTTTCTTTTTTTCTTTTTTTCCAAACACATTTTGAGTGTTTTCGGGGCTAATAGCTGTTGTCTGCAGCCTGACAACTCTTTTAAACACGTACGTGTTTTGTATATCTCTAGGCTGAAAAACTGCGCATAAGGAGCAAGAAAGTAAGAAAAAGAGAGGGTCCTTGCTGCTGAATAACGTCTTCAGACAGCACGCACAAAGAGTGGTGGTGTGCATTGTCAAGAAGAAGTTAACACCTTGGGTTCGAATCCCAGCTGCGGCGGCTGCATTTCCGATGGAGGCGGAAATGTTGTAGGCCCGTGTGCTCAGATTTGGGTGCACGTTAAAGAACCCCAGGTGGTCTAAATTTACGGAGCCCTCCACTACGGCGTCTCTCATAATCATATGGTGGTTTTGGGACATTAAACCCTACATATCAGAAGTTAACACCACCTGGAAAAATTGATTCTGGAGACCCCAAGCCCTTTTGCATTCTTTTTACTGGAAGCGACGTCCATGGAGAATGCGAATTAAGTACGCAGCTGCTTACGCTCGCAAGCCGCTTGCCCCGGAACTAATACTGTATTGCAAATGAGTTCTGCGCTATCTTTCTAGTTCGTAGAACAGCATGTTTAGAAATCGAAATTGACAACATTACTACTTTTCGGCAAGTCAGCAGCTGTTTTTCTGAAAAATCTGAATAAATTCTTTTGTGGCTTAATGCTACAAGCCGGTTATTGTGAATTGCCTTTTATCTGTTGTGTGGCTTGCTTTATTCTGGTATTTACCCACTATGGCTAGCTTTCATTCGGTGCTTTGTCAGTGTTCAGTCAACAGTAATTTGATGAGTTTAGAAGGCAGTCGCACAACCGTCAGTTCGCGCATTGATTGATTGATTGATTGATTGATTGATTGATTGATTGATGTGTGGGGTTTAACGTCCCAAAACCACTATATGATTATGAGAGGCGCCGTAGGGGAGGGCTCCGGAAATTTAGACCACCTGGGGTTCTTTAACGTGCACCCACATCTGAGCACACGGGCCTACAACATTCCCGCCTCCATCGGAAATGCAGCCGCCGCAGCCGGGATTCGAACCCGCACCCTGCCAGTTCGCGCATTACGCACATGTATATATATTAGCTGCCTGAAGGTGTATTTCTGTGTTACGTCAAGGCCGCTCGATCACCATGTTTCCGTAGTGGAAGTCCCGTTCGGGGAAAACACCCGGTGTTCGTTCTCACGAATTCCCAAACAATACTGAGCTGTGCGGCAAGTGACAAGTATTGCGAAAGACAAAATCATCAATAACAAGTCTGCATCGATAGTCGTATGCATCAGACACTTGCGCGATGAAGACTATGCATTCCGCATCACAAAAATTTTCCTAACTGCGCGCGCGCCTACTCTTTTCGAGAACTATCTTTGCTACATGTTTTTAAGTGCATAGAAGTCTCGCAAAGATCCTGCTTCATGAGTTCGGCCCCTACGTCAAACATAGGTGAAGCGAAAAGCGGATAGCAACGAAACAGATCTAGATGTTGCAACTTCACAAAACGCTTTCACTGAACAAGAAGCAGCAAGTGTTTGCACGCAAACAATAAACGGCGATGCTCATCGGGCAGGTCGATACCATACTATGATAGGAAGATTGCGCTCCCAAGTGTCGCACCATCGTTCAAAATGCGAGAAAGTGCAGCGATTGTTAAAAGAAGAAAAAAAAAGCGTAATATTATCGCGAAAGCAAGCACCACGCATGCGTTAAAAAAATCGCAGCACAAGCACAGAAAAGAGGGGAAAAAAAGGCCGTGTTTCTTTTGCATCAAATAGAATGCGACGGAAGAAAGCATTCGGCGTACCTAGACGATTTTGTAAGGGGTGTGTGGTATGCCGCTTTCTGTCCTAAAGAAGTTACGATCATGCGTGCACTTTCGGGATTGTGACACTGCCAGCAAAGTGCACTCTTCAGAGGTGTATAGGTTCAAGCCCAGCATCATCAGGTATGATCAATGCCAGAAAATATTTGAGCGTCTTTTATCATTAAGCAACTTGTTTTTCAACGCGCGGTGAGTGGAGAAGCGCGCCCGAACTCATGTGTTCGCGTGCTGTACAGAGCAGCGGAAGGTGGCAGGGTCGCAGCGCCCTTCTCAAAGGAGTGGCGAGAGGCATGTACTACAACCATTGCGAAGGCCGTAAGAAGGGAGCGCGCAGCTGTAGTCTAGCCCAGCCATGGTGTGGAATGCTCCCTGCGTCGTCTGGTAGGCGTCGTGTTTGCATGTGAGATGTAATATGTCATGCACGTTCTCAAGGGTGCTTCGTTCAGATATGTTAACGCGAACTTAACTGCTTGTACGTATACCTTAAACGACGTATGAAAGCATTTAGTCTCGCTCGGCTGGTAATGCACTATACTAGGATCAGCGAGTGCAACTTCCAGAGAGCTGTGTATTGTCGTCCCTCCATTCGCCAGAATCGTTTCAGTGCGGGTGCCGCTTTTTGGTTCCGAGCACATCGTAAAATTCACTTGGCATCGTCTACAACATTAGGAATATTAAGTAGATGCAGAATTCAACGTTTTAACGACTGCACGTTAAAGAACCCCAGGTGGTCTAAATTTCCGGAGCCCTCCACTATGGCGTCTCTCATAATCATATAGTGGTTTTGGGACGTTAAACCCCACATATCAATCAACGTTTTAACGACTCTGTTAACAAAAACAAGGTTTTGTAGGCCACGCAAAACAAGGTTTTGTAGGCCAAACAATGTGCAATTTGCACATTGTTTTTAGGTGTATAACTATGGCACTGTATATAGTTTATCAACCATGCGCTGAGCTTTAGTTATGTTTATCTGGCCATGGCACTACTACAGAGAAGTAATTCGATCAAGTAAAGGGTGACACTTCGGCACTTGAAATCTTCATAAAACAGAGTATCCGTGTGCCATTTTGTAACTTCGGGCGAAATTTACGCAGGAACACCCAAGTGCTTTGAATGTAAAACTGCTTTAAAGAATTCAGAGGTCCGAAATTAATTGAAACGGCGTGCCTTCTATTGTTATTGTATAGTTTCACGGAAAATGTCAGCTTTTTTTCACATTGTCTTGAGCATTTGTGTAAATTGATGGAAGGCAGAGGTCATACCTCGTTTGCAAAAGAAAAACAAAGCGTGTGCTTCCCATTAAGTAAGCAGACCTTTGTTGTATCACTGTCATTCACGTAATCCTTCGATGAATGCTTTCTGCGGAATTCTCACGAGCTTTTGATATAGTTTTACTAATGAAAGAACACGTGCGTACGAGGTGAACGTCGCCGTAGCACAGAGCGATGCCAGCCACAAAACTTTCCTGCATGGCTAGACCTATTGACTGTCCCACATCGCATTGCGAACATAATATGTAAGAAAAATTCGCATGCGTATTTGGTGCGAACAGTGGTACCGAACTCGTCGCGCCGATATGAGGGATTTTAACGATGTTTCATTCTCTTTTTATATAGTAGTATTCAGGCGAGCAAGAAGCTAATGGGCAGCTCAGTCGTCCAACAGCAGTATTCAGTAGGTGGAGCACAAGCAAAATAAGCACAAAATCACCACAAAAGCGTGGTTTAGTACGAAAGCACGCATACAGTCAACCAGAGTGAGCATTCCTTTTATAGCCAGAATGCGCTTCACTCGCTAGTAATAGTATTTGTTGCATCGATTTCGTGCATCGATTCGGCAGAGAGAAGCATAAATATTACCAGTAAACTGCAGTCAACGCATTTTATTCTCCGAAAATCGGCTCAAACAACACGCGGCGATGCGCCGCTGCGTGTATTTGTATAGGCATCTCCAACCACGTATCCACCTCTGCGGAGACGGAGCTGCCACCTATAGCACGATCTCGTCATGAGTAGCTATTCACAATACGCCATAGTAGCATCACCACACGAGGCGAACTTTGCAACTTTGACGTAAAGAAAAATGTAGCAAAGAAATAGCGTATTCTCAAGACTGAGAGTGTTCGTAAGATGCGATGTCAGCGGCTGCAAGAGTGAGCGCCGTAGTCGACAACCGGCATGCCTTTTGCGATGACAGCACAGATTCAAACTGCGGTACTCAGATTCAGCGTACAAGTCGTTTCACAAAATTTGACTACAAGAGGGCTTCCGCTTCGGCTTGCCCAGTTGATAATTTGTCTGGGGATGACTCAAGAGGCAGGGACACAGGAAGAAACTCTGATACACAGACGCTTTGTCTGTCCATGTATCTTTCTTGTGTTCCTGTTTTTTTTTAATTTTATGTGGAGCAGTTTGCCTTCAAAAGCCCCGCCACGGTGGTCTAGTGGCTAAGGTACTCGGCTGCTGACCCGCAGGGCGCGGGTTCAAATCCCGGCTGCGGCGGCTGCATTTCCGATGGAGGCGGAAATGTTGTAGGCCCGTGTGCTCAGATTTGTGTGCCCGTTAAAGATCCCCAGGTGGTCTAAATTTCCGGAGCCCTCCACTACGGCATCTCTCATAATCATATAGTGGTTTTGGGACGTTAAACCCCACATATCAATCAATCAATCAATCAATCAATCAGTTTGCCTTCAAAATACTTAAGCAGCTACCACAGCTGCCGTCAATAAAGGGTAGTCTTACCCTACAGGGTGGGCATGTTCCTGTCCTGCGTGGGTTAATCTGCCAAATGAAAGAATGGAAGTGCAACCTGCTGTCACAACTCACAAGTGATTGGCCAAAAAAGTCACGGCTGTTCGTTGTGATTTAAACATGCATTCTTTTTTTGCCGACGCACTCTGACGCTTTAACATAGGGCCTTTTCGGGGATGCAGGTATAGTGCTTGGGCGGGTATTTTTAAAACGTTTTTTTTTCTATTCTGTTCTGTATTGAAAATCTTATTACAGTTCTAATTTCTGCTTAATTTCCAGAAACTCTTACGTTTGTCCACCTTTTTGATACACTCTTGTGTGCTTGTATAGCGCTTGGATGGCGCTTTTTGATAGTGTTGGTGTGTCTGCATAGAGCGCCACCACCGCTGCGTCCACCGCGTTTTCGAGGAAGCTCCGCAAACGGACACTAAGTAAGAAAATCGTGCATAGTCGCTGCATGCTTATTTCATCACCCTCCGCATCTATGCATTCGTGCACGGACCGCGCTATCCGCCGACGCGATGCGCACGGAGCGCTTTGGCTGCCGATGCAGCCCCTTGTCTCCCACTTCTGGCGCGAGTATTTAGTGTATGAACATTAAGCTAACTGATGTGGCTGTTATTGTGCTTATTCCAAGCAGATCAACTAGCGGTCTCATACGCTAGTCTCGTTCACACCGTATTATATGTAATAGGTTTAGTTTACGTGAATCTAGGGTGTCTGAAATCGCTGTGACATCGTACAACAAAAATATAGCATCAATGCAGCAATTTCGTGGTGCGCTATAGTTTTACATTGGTTCTGCGACAAAGCTGTTATTGCACACTATCTGTTCTCGTGGATAAACAATCAGCTGGAAAATGCCTTCTGGATTGGCAACTAAAAACGTCGCGTTATAATTTAAGGACCCGGTTCAGGCAGTGCCTAAATTTGAGCACCTAATAAACTACTTTCAGTGCTTAAACGATTTCTTTTGTACCCCCCCCCCCCCGCCCTTCGCACCCACACACCTGTTTTTTTTTTTTTTTCGCTCTGGCATTTATATTAACGTGATAGCGTTAAAGAGCTTATGCCACAGAAATCCCGCCGCCGGCGTCGGCTCCTTTGGGTGTGAGCGAAAAATCGTCTGTGCGTCTGTGACTGAAAAAGTTACCGAGATCACCACGAAAGGCCGCTACTTGTCTGCGCGGGCACGTGCGATAACACTGAAAACGCCGCCCATTCGAAGGAAAAAAAGTGCTCAAGGTCACGAGGCGTGGTAGTTCCTTTGCGCCTGCTGCCCCTTCCTGCCTAGCCCTCAGCGCTTTCGTCGGGACGGGAGAAGAGATAATGCAATTGCAGCATGCGACAAACCTTTGTAACTCCACTTGCACTGGACAGATTCTTAAAATTTTTGCGGCGTTAAATTCGTGGGGCAATAAGCTCTTCCAGTGAAATAATTCTATGGTTACTTGAAAAAGTGCTTCAGGGCCCCTTTAACGCATTTTGTTCGACAGGTGTCACGACAAAAATGAGCCCATTCGGTGATAATAGCGTGCGCTGGTACAATCTACTGTGTGCGTGTGCGTGTGTGTGTGTGCATGTAACAAAACATATTAATAAGTATGCACTTAGCGGTTGAAGAGCGCACTAGGGGCCGGATTTCGCTATCGTGTTCAACTCCTAAAGGTGAAGCTTAAGGGTCCCCAATTTTTTGTGTTTACTTTAAATTCCAGCCTGTTGAAGCTACTTTCGAGCATTTCAAATATATTTTGTCACGACGTCAAGGCAGCGGTCGTAACGCACAGATTGAGAGAACAGTAGCAGGTCGGTTTTTTTAATACCGTGCCCAAGCTAATCCTCCTTTGTCATATATTCTGCACAGAGCATATGCTGATTTGTCTCGTCAGCTTTTTTTTTTTTTGCAGCACACACGTGGCAATATAAGCACACTGCATAAGCACTGACTTGCCACGTATGAACTAAGTGCTCCAGAAAAAAAACGCATATTCAGCGACTACGGATGAACACAACTGACAAATAAAAATAAAGCAAGAATATTCATGAGTCAGATGTAAAAGTTATGAATGCAGTTCATGATTACTTTTGCCGGTATAGAGAACGCTGAATGGGCACGGTGCTAATTCGTTCCGTACTGAATAAGTTCGCACTCCCATTCCTAGTAACTAATTCATGAAGCACGGCACGAAGCGGAGAAAAGAAAAAAAAACGCTTAACATTTCGCTGTTCTCACTGGTCACAGCATCAGTTGAATAGGCTGCCGTAGCAGGCATCGGCAGTGTACTTGGATACGAAACACTCAATATCTATGCTAGTCAATGGCATATAGCGAAAGTGAGTCTATTTGAACGTAATCAAGCGAAATTTTAGCACGCTAAGTTTAGTGACGTCGTTCTGGTTAAAGGAGAGGGGGGCGTGCAAAGCAGACAGATACGTCACATCACACTGGGAACCTCTCGTCAGCCGGTGTTTTCGTAGTCTGTACAAAAACAGATTTTCTGTAGCAGCGAGTACTGTGAGCCATGCACCTATACAAGGAAAGAAGGACGGAAGACGGGTCTGTGAGCGGCAGCTGGCGCACCCGGATACACGTTCCATATGTTACTCCTCAATTTCAGCGTCGGCTTCTTGCTACTCCGGTTGTTGGCAAGACATGACGTGCCACGTTTAGAACTTTGCTCTCTTGCATGCGCAGGCTGCAATTGAAGGCGGTGCCTTGCGTCAGACTCGGGCTTCGGAGCAACCAAGTGGCCTTCGCACCGCCGAGCATATTAGATTGTATTGTAGTATACTGTACCATACCATACCATACTATTTGCTATACAACACATACTATATACATGCTATACTGTTCATGTTAGTGTGACCTTGTGCACCAAAGAACCAGTAAAATGGACAAATACTGTGTCTTCGTCTTGTGTACGCACGTCAATATAATACTGTCACAAACGTCTGCAATCCTCGTTTTACCCGCATGCCCTATCGTCCAGGCAAGGGCGCTTTTGTGTTGGGAAAATGAAATCCAGCGACTGGCGACACAGCGGCGACGCCGCCGCGTCTTCTCTACACCTGTAGCGAAAGGAGAAACATGTGTCGAGGAAAAAGAAATGACCTCGAGAGGGGACGGGACGTGCCGAAAAAGTTTTCACTGCATCGGAATGAGGAGTTAACGTGCAGCTGCAGTAAGAAGTGCGGTCGTCGGTGTCGCGAGTCTCGCGTAGGCGGCGAGCATGGAGTGACCCGCGCAACGTACTGAGACGGCTGCAATACCGGGCACCCTCGTCGTCTACTACAAGCTGGCGAGATCTTCAGCGACACCCCGTCAATTTACCTGCATGCGTGTACCAATAGCTGGCCTTGTCCGTATGGAACTTTTTATTGTGACTTTTTTAACTGTTATTTTATTATAACCAGCTTTTAATTATTTGTAGTTGTGTGTGCCACGTCGCACTTAGAAATTCTTTTCTTGCAAATTTTCTCTGTATTTCCTTCAGTTTCATCATGTTGTTATTTTATTAACATTCCACGTATTTGTGTTTTGTCTGTACCTGTTGTAGTGTTCTTTAGAGCATAGTTTGCTTTGTTGTTGTTTTTTTTTTCATCACGTCTTAGTGCTTTTTTTCTCTGTTATTTTTTGTAATCTCCTTTCTATTGCCCTTGTTTTAATTAAATGCTTGTTTGCGTTTATTCAAACCACTGTGTCTGCTGAACGAGTGCGTCGGTCAGGCCCATACCTCACCACACGTGCAACCTCGCACGGGTCGACCGACCTGAAAATAAATTTGAGATGTGCCACTTCGAGGCCTTTCAGGCGTCGCAGACCGAAGCGTAAAGTGTAAGCCTGCGAGTCTGCTGCACGTCGATGTTGGATAAGTGGGGCCTCACTCGAAGTGTGTGACAAATACCAACTAGCTCAATTTTGTATACTGCTACATATACTGTACTCTGTTAACACTGGTTAACACTGGTCAACACTGGTATGAGCCTTGTGGTATACATTCGACACTACTGCTTTTATTTTTTTTTGTACTTCGTTACTATGTTTGAATAGCGATCTTCAGCGCATTCCGAGCCATGTGTCACGTGAAATTTTTGTTTAGTGAGTTAGCGTTAGTTAATAATTGTTTTTAAAAAACGCTAAACTATAATATCAAGAAAGGGCACCGGACAGAGCGCCACCAACAACTGTCCCATCTCTTTTTTATTGTGTTTTTCGTGCCTCAATATCAATCATGAGCGAATCGTGTGACAGTGGATGTACGTACAGTTCTTTTTCCTGCAGCGAACTTAGCTGGATGGTCAGCGAGTGTGGTGCCACATTCTTCTTCTTACTTCTTGTCTGCAGTCGTGCTGGTCTGCAACCATGAATTTATACCAACAAACCTTCCAGTTCACAATGATTCTTAAATATCGCGGGCTGACTTCAAGGGCCAAAGTGTTGCCCCCCTCCCCCGAAACGCAACACCAAGGCACAGATAATTTACAGTTTGTCCTTTTGGTGTCTCAGCAAACGCCGGCTCTGTGGTCCGAAGAACAAGGCATACCCTGGAGTTGATGACAAATAAAAATATATGCGGATATCAGGCTCAACAAACGACACACAAACGTGCACACTTAGCACTCATCAAATGCAATACAACTCACAAGGTACTCCGAAACATTCAAAACAATGGGCACAAACAACTTGTGTTACAATGCAATCTCATGAATTAACTACCCAAGCACACTCAACACTTATGTACTGGAATTTTCGTCAAACAAATTCAGCCTAAAGTTCTTGGAACAAAGCATGAATGCTTCTTTTCCAGGAAACACTCAGTGAAAGTTCAGCACTGGTTGTCACCCCGCTGCTTCCGAGATTTCTCTTCCAGCGCGTAGTTAACTGACCACACACCAATAACAAAACTTCTTTGCCGGCAACAGATCGACCACTCACGCGTTGTCACGGCAGGGCACGCCTTCGCTCACTGGCGGAATACACACACTTAGTCTCCTGCTTTGTCACAGTAGGACAAACCTTCGCAAGCTGGCAGAAAACCTAATCTCGATCTCCTCGTCACCACCCTCCACAGTTTGCTTATATGCACTAGCCGCTGGAGTCTCGAAATTTCCAGGCTTTGCGTCGGCACACCGCACAGAAAATAGGGTGGAAAGGGCAACATCTTCCTCGTAGGTTGCGCGCCCCGCGACACTACTAAGCAGCACCACGCCCCCTTTTTTTCCCTAGTTGTTCCTAGAGCTCACCTGGTGTTGAAGCCGAGGAGGTTGGTTGGCGTGACAGCGGCTCTTTTGAGGGGGAAGGGGCGCGCGCGTTGTCTTGTGATGCTTGTTTCTTCTTTGAATCTGCCGCGTCTACTCGGCGCTAGGTTTTCACGTAGCCGTTATAAATCAGAGGCGCGCGCTTTCTTGAGCGGTCGTTTGTGACAGACCTAATGCACTCTTAAAATGATTTGGCTGTTCTTTTCGTTTTTTGTTTGTCTCATTTTCCCTAGATGCACTTCGCTCCCCTCATCAACAACTCAAGTAGTATGAATATAAAAAATTGATGAATCACAGCCACCACGCTTCCTTTCTGCTCCTATTAGAGCGTGTTCACCCCAGCCGGTAATTTAACCAACAACTCCATATCCTAAGAGAATTAGTTGATGGGCTACTTGGTTCAGTGCGTGTCCTGTTCTCTGTGTGCTGTATATCCAGAACCAAATTTGAACTGCCCAAATCACTATTACCAACAGCATCTTCCCATAAGCAGAACATCAGAACCACTGAGTCTTAGTGGCGTGCAGGTGATACATGGCGCGAACTTGCATTCAGATCTATGGGCATTGATGTATAGTTTGAGCGCTTTTGTGAAATTACTTTTATGGAGCCTACATGACTGCAGAACACACAAAACACCATAATGCATGTGGCGTGCTTAGTGTTGTAATTTACCATACAAAACAAAAACAAAATAAAAAGTATTACGCCCTTCTAAAACTTGAAGGTGAAAGCACGCAGCACATTGGTTAGTTGTTCGGCTTCTTCGGCACGTTTTCGACGCCTAGATGCGGCTTCATGTCCTCCTATATGAAGGAGTGGCTCACGCCAATTACCATTTTTTCGACTTGACGTTGTTTTATCTTTGTTCGCCTTCCTCCCACCGTTTCGCTCACTGTGAGCTCCTCTGACGTAGCCTACTTTCTGGGTCCACTGCGCAATCCACTTGGCCCCAGGCGGGAATACTCCATTTTGTGCCGCTGCCACGCGACGTCAGAGGCGCAATGCCTGTTTCTCTTTGTGCACGTCGTTTTTGCCTTCTCCGCACGCCACTCACCTGGAGAAGTTCACGTAGATATATTCTCTAGCTTCGACAAAGCTTTTTCAAGGAGAGGCACAAGATGAGGCATATACGGCTTTCATATTTAAAATAGCCCACAAAATAAGGGTAGTGACGTGGTGTCATAACTTTTGCATGTGGCATAGAAGGTCACTGAGTTCGATTCATACGTTCTCGTTGAGGACGGTCTGTTACAGCGACACATAGTCATTTAATATCATGGCTCACGAGTTAGTCCATTAGTATACATTACATTTTGCTCGATTGTGGTCGCCGAATCAAGAAATGAGCTACTTCAAAGGAAGAGGGGCAACCAATAGTCTCTGTAATGCCTTCAGGACCTGATAGAAGAAAATAAATGGTTTTGTTTTATACTGTTTTTCTAATTAGCAGACATCACACTTGAGACTGACCTCTTCTACACCGGCACATGTATTTAAAAAATTTTAGAAGCTGTTCGTGAACTGTACTTATAATGGGCAAGCTCTTCAGGAAATTCAGGAAATATCTCAATAAGGATTGTACAACAATCTGGCAATACATGTTTAACAATATCCATGCAATACAAAACACAAGCGCATGAAAAAAAACACTGACCCACCGGACGTGACTTCTGTTTGCTTGTTCTTCCACATCTTTATGTTTTGCAAATATTACCGCCTAAATACAAGAGTTAGAAAGCTATTTTGCGCAGTCGTTTGTCTCGGTAAGCGACAAAGTGGTTTTTGCTGCTAGCAGTCATTAAAATCTATATTTCAATACCAGAAAGTGTGAAAGAGAGGTGTGATCTAGCAGGTATACCACTTAGTGAGGCATGATGACGTCTAGTTGCTTGAAAATCTATGATGAATGAACTTAAGATGTACGGATGAAGAAATAATGAGAAAATTATCCGCAAGCACCAATACGCTATACACCACGCGTGAAATAAAAGTATTCTAGAGGAAAGTATATAGTTTCTGGATGCGGGAAACTTTTGCTACGTTTTGTGAGCCTCATATCTGTTTAAAAAACCACCTGTTGGATACAGGAGATCATTAATCGTACTTCAAGCGAGAGTGTGTCGATAGAACTTGTTTAGTGGTGTGTGAAAACAATCAACGACCAAGTTCATATTGCTATATGGATGTAAAACATTATTTGATGTCCTGAGATCCATGACTCAAAGCGCAGCGGGCCGCTCCGACGTTGGAACAGTCAAGCCAAGCCCGACCACCGCATTGTGGGCCCTCTGGACAGCCCTCAATTGATCCTCGGCATCAGGGCTCTTGATAACAGATAGCCACTTTTCTTCATTAGACTGACCCATGCCCCGCTACGAGGTGCGAAGCCAGAGCGTGTATAGCAGCAAAAATATTCACCCAGAATACTGAGAAGGAACAGGAGGGTGAGCATGGAGCTTACTTGTTACGTGTTTGTGCTGTTTTACATATGAACTATGCACACTCAACTAAAGGCTGCCAGCAAACGCTTATCAATGGTCAAGGTTTTATATATCCAGAAGCCTGGTATGAAGGGCTCGGCGCTCGTCTTTATATAGGCGAGAACAAGTAAGTGCTGCAATAGCATACGTGATGCGTAATTCGAGAACCATGGGAGGTAAAGCACTGCCAGACATCAATGTTGGACAAGGTTCCTCCGCGGCACCTTTACTAAAACACGAACAAAATGTATCACTAAAGCACGCTACGTTGAAGCTCAGTTCATATATATTGGAAAAAGTTTAAGGCACAAAGTTTGGAGCCTTTCATCGGGTCCACTTCGCCATTGACACCCGAGCGCTGCTCTTCATGTATGATACATGGTAATCAAAAAACAGACACTTCTCTAGTTTATCTCGCAATAGTACCTTGGTGTCTAAAACGAGCCGTCCTTTGTTCTATAATGCGTTTTCACTCTCTCTGTACAGCTCTCATTCCGGTGAATAGAACATTCTAGATAATCCTGCGCTTTAAAGTGAGCATGCATGTATAAAATAACAAGGACTTCACGCGAGTTCTGAATAATATTTTGCACTTCAGAAGAGAGTCCGTCCAGCAAGACAGAGCTTGGCCACAACGGAACTCGTTCATTACAGTTTTTGTAGTTGTGTTGCAGTTTGCAGGAGCACGTCCACTACATAACCGTGTCCCTAACTCAACCTGTGTACACTGAGAGCACGCGAAGCTAAGCTGAGCGGGGCACCCTTTGAGTGAACATATATTATTATAATAATCTCGGGCGCGCTTTTAGAGCTGTCCTCGTTTAGACCCACACAGAATGGTTTCAGTAACCGAGCTTTGTCGCTGGTCATATAAGTCCTCGTAAAAAAAAAGTCAGAAAGAGTTGAACACATTAGGTATATGTAGGTCTTCATTTCTGAGAGTTTCGATAACGCATTTCGGCGGCTTCAAAGGATTGCTGTGCCAAACTGCGTCTCTCAAAGCGTACTGCAGTAGGAACAACAAATAATGCGGCTCGCTGAATCGAGCCACATAACCGTTATTTCTTCGGGGTTGGAACCCCTGGAAGAAACGACTGCATGCTGACAGCGCACAGTGCCGAGCTCTGCGACCTCTCAGGCTTCCCAAAGACCGTCATATTGCGAAAAATCTCATTTCGCTGCCGCTTCAGGACCCTTGCTCTTCATTGACCTTGTGTAATCAAGGGCCCTCGACCAAGTAAAGGCCTTTTTTTTCTCTTCTTCCTTCCTCCAATGCAGGGCTTTTTTTTTCTAATCTACTGCCTACCTCCTCCGCATTCGCATCACTAAGGCTAAGAAGCCCGACTTCACATTAGTTGCATCGACCATTTTATGACACTTTCATGCATGGTTGCCCATGCTCAATTGAACCAGCGTTGAAGTGATAATAATAATATCTGAAGATTCTAATATCTGAACGATGGGCAGGTGGCACCACCGTGTCGTCTTTGCAAAGCATTGAAAACAGTTGCTTTTTTGAGCACCGTGTTGCACTGTCAGCGCAGCGTGATAAATGCTACGCTCCTTAAATTTACTTGTGTGTGCCTTCTCTAGTATAAAGGCACACATACAAAACACCGGGGTGTTGTTATGGTGCCTCAGATATGCGCAATAATTGCTTTTTAATTGACAATCGCACAAGTATGAACGCTGAAACTTGAGCAATATTGGTGGGCGCTACGGATAGGGTTGGGCGTTGGAGGCATTGTTTGATGCCGTTAGGGAAATCGTTAAGGGTGGACAAACAGACAAATGTACATACAGACAGGCCGAGAGAAACAGACAGACAGGCCTAAATTTTGGCGTCGAAAGTCCCCAAAAAGACTATCGTCTTTAAAAGGCTTGCCCATACCGCTCTCTGGAACGCGCCGCGCGACAACGGGGGTCGCTGGCTCGTCACGTCACACTTCTACGAAATACGCATTGTTTCTTGAACTCGTGCGTGTATTTTCGTTACCCTATCTTACCACTTAGCTTACAATCCGGGCTCTCCTATTGGGATCAAACATATGGCGTACTCGCTTGGGCGTTCACAAGCGCTCCGGAGAACTCAGAAAAGTGATTCCGAGTTCAGTTGGTGGAATTCGAGTGCTCAGACGACCTTCGGTTGGTTCTTTCGGAGGAACGCGAGCCTCCGACTCAGAGCGCTCCCGACCGCTCTGACTTTGAAGTGAGAACGTGGCTTGATCTGACCGGGAGGGCGGATCACATGACGCAAGTAAAAAAAAAATTAGTGGCTCTCGGCAGGCGAACCAGGTGAAGAGCGCCAACAGTGTTTGAGTTTGAGTTTGATTTTATTCAACCTTGTGACAAGTACACGAAAATACACTGTATACGTGGTTTGGTGCGAAGAGAAAAAAGCTGCATTTCACAGCTTGACTGGCCCCTTCACCCAGAAAAAAATTTTAACTACAAGTTTACAAAAAATTACAAAAATTACAGGCCGCGGAAAGCGACAATACAAAAAGAAACACGCATGTGGCCCATGACAGCAAATAATAGAGTCACAACTCTAAAATACATACAAAAATATTCATAACAAAGCAATGCATGAAAGAATAAAAACTGAATAATCATTACAGAAATCACCCAACATTCATTTACAACACAATCAGCACATCCGATTTAACATTTCAGATTTAGACCATATACACAGATTATCATTTGTTAGTTTCCATTTGTTCATCACACTTGTAAGGCAGTAACGTAGTGTTTCAAATCCATAGTTTGTGCGAGGACAAGGTTCGTGCCAAGTCTCCGTACACCGAGTAACGCGACTGGCAGGATTTGGTTGCAAGGTGGCCAAGGTGCGTAAAAAGATACTTCCTCTGCGTATTTCTGATTTAAAAGCTGACAGAAGCTGGTATTCGTAATAGCAGGTAATTCTTAAAATTCTATATTTTGCAAATATTGAAGCAGTATGTGCGTTATAGGATACACCTTCAATGCACCGCAAGGGATTTTTTTGTAACACGACCAGGTTTTTTAGAGATGCTTTAGAGCCTGTAGACCAGACCAGATGACAATAGTGTAAATGTGAAGAAAAAAGAGCATTGTACACTAATATTTTTGTTTCACAGGTAGTATGTTCTGGCATCGACGCAACACACCTAGAACTTTACAAAGTTTGTGACTAATGTGTTCTGCATGGTAATTCTATGCCATGTGTTCGTGAAAATGGACACCGAGAGTTTTAACTGTTTGACAAAGTTTAATTTCAACGTTATTAAGTATTAGTTTGTGAGACGTTTCAAATGACCTGGCTTTCGCACGGAACAGTACAGCCTTGCTTTTAGAGCAATTAATGTGTAGAGAATTCGCCACAGTCCCGGCATATATTTTATTTAGTATTTCGTTAGCAGGAACAATGAGGTCATCAGCCGTTTCCCCAGAAAAAAAATATACTACTATCGTCCGCGTAGATTACATATTCTACAGAGCTGTCAATACGTACAATATCGTTGATAAATATATTAAATAATAGGGGTCCCAAAATGCTACCTTGAGGTACGCCATTCTTAACGTTCATGGATGATGATAGCTCTCGATTGATTGATACACATTGTTTCCTATTAGATAAGTAGCTTCTTATTAAAGCTAAAACGGTACCGCGAACTCCTAACAGTGAAGTTTTTCTAGCAAAATATCATGGTTTATTCTATCGAAAGCTTTCGAGAAATCTAGAATTATTCCTAGGGTTAGTTTTTTTTTTCTTCTATATTTATTAGAATCAATTCCTTTTGGTATAGTAAGGCACTTTCGTGTGAGCGCACTTTAAGTGTGAGCGCACATTTCGAAAAAGGCATAGCCGGATGCGTAATACTTCGTTCAGTGACATTTATTAGTATGTGTGTGGTGAGTTGACATTTATGTAGTCATAAATGAACCGTGTCAATAGGGAGGCGCCTAGCGAAGGCGGAGCAAACGTCAACGTTGTCGTTACAGTAGCTCGTAGACATTCACGTGATTTTTATTTAAGATAGCAATTCGGACGATGATGATCGCCTGCAATGTGCTCAACTCAGGAGACTGTTGCTGTGTCCAGACATGTCCCAGATGTCCGCTGTGGGACATCCGCGACATGTCTGGACGCAGACATTCTCGGGGTGTACAATTTGTGGTCCAATTCTGTCTCCCCTGAACGGCTGGAGCGCGCCGCCTGTTTCCGGTCTTTCTTCCGAAACGTCATTTTGATGCCACGCAGCTTTCACAACTATCGACACAAATTACAAAGACGGAATGCGTTTCGCCACAACGAATGCTGCCCCCAAAGATCCCCTTTTAGACACACATCTCTGAGGCTATGCATGGACTTGAATCACCTTAGCAGGATTGAATTAGGTTTAACGCGGCCGCCCACCCTACTACCCCCTGAAAGGTCTGTACACATTCTCTGCATCGCTCTTCAAACATATCAACGCGTTCATACGCTCGTTCACACTTTAAGGTTTGTTTGAGAGTCCTGTTACATGACATTTCCTCCACTTAGGTTCTTTTTACGCTGAGAATGGGCTAACGGGTTCGGTGCGCTATAGTGTACTAGAATGCGGGGCTATAGTGTATTATATTATATAGGTCCGGCTATAGTGCACTATAGTGTACTAGAATATTCCAGTACACTATAGGGGCGTTGATATGGTCACGCGAGCCATGACGTCAGGAGTCGTCGTTTTTTTTTTGCGTAACTGAACGCATTCTGGTGAATCGGACAAGAGAATGGCTCCCCAAAACTGACTTGCGCCCTTTGTCGATGCAGAGCTGGAATGTGCAGAGCAGAGCACCACGGCCGGGCTAGACTACAGCTGCGCGTGCTTGTTTCCTTACGGCCTTCTTAACCGTCGCGAATACAATGGGAGAATTTCTGAGTATGTTTCGCCACCCATCGGTGGCAGGGGCGCAGCGACCCTGCCATTGCGTCTTCTGCGCCGCGCACACGGCACAAGGGAGATTGTCGATGTGAAACTGTGGAATAAAGGTTCTCGACGATGAGGAAGAGGGAGATTACTCAAGAAGTCGGGGGTAGAAGGATCATCTCTCCTTTAAAAAAAAACTAATGTTATCAGACAGCTTGACGCATAATTTAGGTTTGCATGTGCTCGTCGATAATACAACCTGCAGCTCAGTAAAAATGAGGAAAATTGGCTATCGAGGCATAATGCATGAAGCGTAAAGCATTGGAAACGATCAGAGAGAGATAGAAAAATAAACAACACTGCATCTGTTCTGCAAGCAGTGAGCACCAAACACCTTTGGCACTTGCTCTCGTTGGACAACGAGGCCGCAATTAAAGGTCGCTTACAGATATGACGAGCACACCTTCACTTTGCTAGCTATTTTCTATTTCTTTATTTTTAAAAATACATCTGTAGTGGCTTTCAGGGCTAAAAACTGCAGTCTGCTGCTTGACAGCTCTTTAAAACACGTACGTGACTTGTATCTGTAACATCCAAAAAATATAAGTAAAAAGTGGACTTTTGCTGCTGAATAACCCCTTCGGACGGCATGCCCAGGAGGAGTGGCATGCATTTTCAAGGTGTTAACACCATCTTTAAACATTATTTTCGGAGACCCTGAGCTCTTTTGCGTTCCTTCCCACTGCAAGCCACATCCATGAATAATGTGAAGGATGCAGCTGCTTACGCTAGCAAGCCACTTCCTTTCGAACTGAAATCTTTAGTGCAAATCATTTCTGCGCTATACTGTGAGTTCGTGGAAAAACATGTTTAGGAAGAGAAACTGACATACCCAATTTTCGGCAAGTAAACAGCTTTTTTTTTTAATTCTCCTGTGGCTCTACAAACAGGTTCTTACCGATTTCTCTTTCCCTCTTGTGAGCCTTGCTTTATTCTGGTATTTGCCCACCGCGGCTGCATTTAGTTCAGAGCTTTCTCAGTGTTCAGTCTACAGTGACTTTTTTACTTGGGAAGACGGTCGTACAGCCTTCAGTACGAGCAGTACGTATGGATATATCTTAGATGTGCGATGATGTATTCTTGTATTCCGTATTGCAAGTCCTGTTCGGAGAAAACACCCGGTGTTTCTTTTCACCGATTCCCAAGTAATGCAAAGCTGTGCGCTAAATAGCAAAAGAATATTGCGAGGGAGAACCTCATCATCAAGGACAAGTCTGCATCGATTGTCGTGTGCAGCAGACACTGCCGCAATGTAGACTCTGGGCCTGCGTGCCGCATCAGAAAACTTCTTCCCGGTTCTGCACCCACTATCTTCGAGAACTATATCCTTCCTACATGAGATCAAGTGCAAAGAAGCCCCGCAAAGATCCCGCTTTACGAGCTTCGCCCCTACGCCCAAACATCAAGGAAGTGAAAAGCGGAGACCAACAAACCAGACCTGGATTTCGCGACTTCACAAGATGCTTTCCCTGAACAAGAAGAGGTAAGTGTTTGTACGCCAACAATGAACAGCAATGCTTATAGCACGAGTTGATACCTGGCTATGATAAGAACATTACGCTCCCAAGTATCGTGAGAAGAGGCTGCAGTTGTTGAAAGAATAGGAAAAGGCGTCCGCATATTATCGCAAAAGGAAGCACCGCGCGGGTGTTAAGAAAATTGCAACAGATGCACAGAAAGGAGTGAAAAAGGTCGTGTTTCTTTTGCATCAAATAGAACGTTACAGAAATAATCATTAGGCGTACCCAGAAGAAGTTGTTAGGGAGTGTGTGATAGAGCACTTTCTGTCCCCAAAAGGCTACGATCCCACTCGCACTTCAAGGACTCTGACACTACCAGCAAAGTGCACTCTTCAGAGGTATATAGGTCCAAGCCCAACATCATCGGTTATGAGCAATGCTATGAAGGACCGTCTGGTTCACGAAGCCTCGATACTCTGCAGCAAACAACATTTTTTTCCTAGAGTTATTGAAATGTGGAATGACTTACCCGGTAGTATTCGTGAATTATCGTTGTCGGAATTTGTAGACGCACTGTTACAAAAAATCATTTTTTATGTCAACCTTGTAATCAGTGTATTTTGTTCATGTATATGTACCCCACTCCTGCAATAGCCCTGTGCCCCGCCGCGGTGGTCTAGTGGCTAAGGTACTCAGCTGCTGACCCGCAGGTCGTGGGTTCGATTCCCGGCTGCGGCGGCTGCATTTCCGATGGAGGCGGAAATGTTGTAGGCCCGTGTACTCAGATTTGGGTGCACGTTAAAGAACCCCAGGTGGTCAAAATTTCCGGAGCCCTCCACTACGGCGTCTCTCATAATCAAATGGTGGTTTTGGGACGTTAAACCCCACAAATCATCAATAGCCCTGTATTGGGCTGCAGTATTTGAAAATAAATAAAAATAAATAAATATGGCCTCATTAATAATCGATGAAGCTAGCATAAAACAAATGATAGGAAGCTCATGCAGTCTTTGGCCTCAAGGACAAGCCAGAGAGTAGCATGGCGAATACAGCGAAAGAAGCCTTTGCGAACAGAGCCCTCTGCTTTGGGCTGCATGGTACCACAAGTCGGTACAAGATTCCATGCTCCTACAACTTCACAAAGCAACTGAGCGGTAGAGACCTCTTTGCATGGACGAAGGAGGTCATTGATGCTGTGGAATCATGTGGCTTTATCATCATTCGCATTGTCACGAAATTATTAAGCAAACGTGACGATGTTTAAACACATAGGTAACTTCTACCTCAACGCAGTTGTACGTCATCCACACAACGCCAACCGCGCTATCTTTCTGAGTTTTGACCTGTGTCACGTGCTCAAAAAACGTTAGAATCCAGTTCCTCGAACATGAAATTACAGACGGCACAAGAGTGATTAGTGGTGCGTCTGTGAAGAAATTATACAAGCATCAAAAACACGAGACCAGGAAGCTGGCCCGAAGTTTGACGAGGAGACATGTTTACCATTCCAATTTGGAAAAAATGGATATGACGAGCAGTTCAAGTTTTCGCCCCTCAAGTGTGTGCAGCCATAGAGCACATTCAGCAAAATTCCACGGTTGCTCCCAGAGATTTCAAGGCAGCAAGTTCAACCATTTTCTTCATGAAGTGCATGAAGAAATGTTTTGACATCCATGACACTTCATTGAATGCAAGCGGCCACAAAGCTTCCATTTTTAGGAGCGATGACAATCGCCTACTGTGGCTGAAGGATGAGTTTATCTCATATGTGGAAAAAAAATACAGAAGAGTTCAATCGGATCAGTGAGCGCTGGCTTCACCAACGAGACGTTTAAAGCCTTGCTTTTTACAACGAGGTCGACGGTGGAAACAACAGATTTCCTCCTAGAGCAAGGCGTCAGTTATGTCCTGACAAAGAAATTGGACAGTGACGCCATCGAAGCAATCTTCGGAAGGGTGCGGTCAATGTGCGGCGGGAATGGCATGCTGGATGCTTGAGCCTTCACCGCTGCTCTGGACCACATCATTAGGTTGCGCATCCCAAGACCGAAACAAATGAAGTTATTAAATATGGAAGTTGATGAAGAGGCTGCGATGATATTTATTATACTTAACAAGGACCTGAGGTCTTTGTTGGAGTACGAAGCTTGTCGGTCTCAATCTGTCCTCTTCTCCGGTTTTGGATACCTCGGCGGTTACATCGCCAAGCTTATTACAGACCTCAGATGCAACTCTTGCGCTGCACTGCTGACGACCGACAACAAGCAGCATCAGCTGTACAAGCTGCTGTGAGCACAAGGGAGGGGCGAGCTACACTACCCGAGGCCTGAGTTTCTAGCTCTTTTGGACAAGATGGTGGTCTTTTTTGAAAAGGCCCCTGAACAACAGTCACGCCAAAATGGGCTAGAAGTTTTGCAAACAGCAGTCCAGCCCTACTCGCAACGCGCTCCCATCTTAAGCTGCCCTGAAAGCATTGACAACAGCCACCCCTGACGATCCGCAGATCTCACAGCCGAAAAATTCATTAGAGTTCTCCTGGTCAACCACATACACACCAACTGACTGGCGCAAACTACAAGCCTTCTACCTACACACACACAAGCCAACAAGGAAGCATTTTAGGCTGTGAACAAGACATTTGTGCAGTCCGGCAAAGTTTTTCACTTGAAAGTGTTCAACTATTGCCAGTGCTTATGAGCAATAAATATTTATTTTCAGACCTCAAAATGTCTACATGTTTGGTGGCGGAGAGCTGTACTTCGGGCTCTTACATTTACAAATATTTCAATAAACGTAAGTTTGATGCACCTAGCGCAAATAAGAAGTCAAAACGAACAATTTCTGTGCCTTCAACAAATAAGCAACTTCTTTTTCAACGCGCGGTGAATGGAGAAGCGCGCCTGAACTCATGTGTTCGCGCACTGTACGGAGCGGCGGATGGATGGATGGAAGGATGGATGGATGGATGGATGGATGGATGGATGGATGGATGGATGGATGGATGGATGGATGGATGGATGGATGGATGGATGGATGGATGGATGGATGGATGGATGGATGGATGGATGGATGGATGGATCCGGCTGTACCCTTTCGATTGGGCAGTGGCTCGCGCCCCTAGCCATAAATTTAAGTATAATCACTGCGTGTTTAAGAATTGAATTTCACTCGTGCCTCTATTGTAGCCATCAATCAGTTAGCTTCCTCCTGGTCATTTCTACCCGTTTAAAGTTTATTTTGCCTTCACTGTCCCTAAACCCCAATGCTTTGAGAAATTCGGCGCCGTTATCTTCAACTATAGGGTGGAGCTTTTTACAGAACATCATCAAATGTTCAGCCGTTTCCTCCTCTCCACGCGCACTACATACCATGTATGCGCCTTCGTATTTTGCTTGGTACGTCTTGGTCCGCAATACTCCCGTTCTGGCCTCGAACAGCAGGGAACTACCCCGAGAAATATCATAGATACTTTCTTTTGCTATTGCCTGCTCTAAAATTCGTTAGGTCACCAGTGAGGATTCAGTAAGCATTGCAATCTTCCACATGTCCCTCTCTGTTTCCTTCACCTTCTTTTAACCGATGTTTTTCTTTTGGCTTGGTATTCTGCTGTTGTCTAAATACTTGCTTGACAATTTCCGAGTTTGTTTCATCCATTTAGTATCGACATTCATGTACAACTAACTGAAAACTCTTCTAGCCCAACGCTCCTCTCTCATTGTTCTCAATCGCTCCTCCAATTTTATCATGCAGCCAGCTTCCCTGCACTCAAATGATGTTCATCCCATGTCTCCCTAAACCCCCTGATTTGGGGTATTCCCATATGCTCCCAAAGCAAGTCTACCTATGCCACGTTGTTTATTTGCAATCTTGCTTGAACTTTTGACTTCATGCACAAGACCGTATTGCCAAACGTGAAACCCGGGACCATGATACCTTTCCAAATCCCTCTCACAACGTTATACCTATTGTAGTTCCACAGTGCCCTATTCTTCATTACAGCTGCATTCCTGTTACCCTTAGTCATTACGCATCCTTTGAGCTCCCTTAGATACTCAGCCCCGTTGTTTATCCATACGCCCAAGTATTTGCATTTATCCACTATTTCTAGTGTGACTTCCTATGTACTATTCTCACTGCCTTTGTTCTCATTAAAAATCATGATTGCCGATTTTTCCTTTCTGAACTTCAAATTTAACCTATCTCCCTCATTACCACAGATGTCCATCAATCCCTGCAGATCTTCCTTATTGTCGGCTATTAATACTATATTATCTGCATCTATAAATGCTGGTAATTAGTGTTCAATGCGTTTTTCTTGCTTGGCAAAAGAAGGGCTGAAGCTGAGTCGACTCCCCTCTAATTTGGCTTCTAGTCCCTGGAGATATGGCATAAATAACAAAGGTGACAAGGGACATCCCTGTCGAAGCCCGCGTTGTATCTCTGTAGGTTCAGATACCTGTTCTTCCCATTTGATAACTATCTTGTTACTTTTATAGATATCGTTTAGAAGATTAGTTATTCCATCTTCCACATCTAGTGTGTCCAGCATTCACCACAAGTCTTCTTGAATCACACTATCGTAAGTTCCCTTGATATCTAGAAATGCCAACCACTGAGGCCTGTGTTTTTTTTTCGCTATTTCAATACACTGCATCAATGAAAACAGATTGTACTCCAACCTCCTTCATTTACGGAACCCATTTTGTAGTTCTCCCAGCACCCCCTCATTTTCTACCCATATCTGTAGTCTTTCCTTTACTATCTGCATCACCAGCTTGTAAAATACTGATGTCAATGTTATAGGACAGTAGTTGTTTATATCGGCTTTGTCTCCCTTTCCTTTATAGATTATGCTCATTCTGCTTAGTTCCGTCACATTGGGAGGTTCATCATTCATTATTCCTTTGCCCGCTGCCTCTCTTAATGTTTGCTTAGAGTTTGGTCCTAGTTTCTTTTTAGCATGATTGGGATGCTGTCAGGGCCTGTGGATGTGCTATTATTAACTATTTTCTCTGCCCTTTCCTATTCTAGTTGTCCCAGTCGAGCCACCTAACTAATTGCTTCATCCTAACCTAGTACGGTGCATGTAGCGCTTTCTTGGTGCTTAAATTTTTCTGTCATAATTGTTTTTATATCTTCTATTGCCTCATCCCCTTCTGGTCTGATCCCTTGAATTGTAGTGATAAACCTGTTTGATGCTTGTCTTATTACTCAGAGAATCGAGAAGATTCCACAACTTTGCAGCTGCCTTTGTATCCTTTTTGTTTACTTCCGCCATTCATTAACCCCGTTTTTCTTCTAATCTTTTCACTGAACGAATTGGACGCTTCCCTTCTGCAGCTCAAAAAGTTATACCATTTTCTTTTGACATCTTCCGGTTCACTCTTCTGATTAGCATACCTGTGTTCCCTGGAGGCTTCCTGACGTCTTACTATGACTCCCTTAACTTTCTCATCCCACCAGCTTTTCGGTTTGTGTCCGCATTTCCCGGTTGATTTGACTCAAACCTAAGGAAGCTCTAACTCAAACAATCGGGTTAGCTTTGTTTACGTCCACTCTGTTTTAGTGTCCTCGGTGATTATTTTCTGAATCTCTTTAGTTGCTATGTTTATTTGTCTTCCTGAATAAATAGTACCGTGTGGTTGCTCGTAACGGCACCTTTTCAATTTCATTTCTCTTCCAGAACTCAGCTTGATATGTTTGTGATCACTACCTAAGCTTCTGGACCCATATTCATCTATGTTCATCACCCTTGACTGATCACACATCCTATGTGACATTATTGCGTATTCTATCATCGACTGCAGCATTCCCACCTCTCATGTTATCTGCGCTTGGCATTTCTCGGTGCTGTTGCAAATGATTAAATCATGCCTTTCACACATATCTATTGGCATTCTGCCTGTTGGGTCAGTATATCCATCCATATCTTCTTTATGCGCATTCATCTCCTACTATAATTACCTCGCACTCTTCTCTTAGTTCGTCAATGTCATTTCCTAGGCACGGTACTATTTGTTTATTTTCCTCTCTGGCTTCTGCCCCTGTCCACAAGTATACAAAACCCAGGAGCGTCATTTGCCCTGCCACTTTCCCTTTTAGCCATAAATGTTCCTTGCACTCCTGATTGACCCTTGGCCAGTCTGTATTTTATAAATGAGTGTCCCAATATCACCCCCCCCCCCTTTCTGCCGCATTCTGTTCTATTACAATATTTCCACGCGTAGTCTAGATTGTTAAGAGGTTGTTCCACGTTCCTAAGATGTGCTTCTACAAAACCATATACAATCGGCCTCTCCTCCCTTAGCTGTTCTACTATCTCTTCCCGCTTCAGCCTATTCCTGCCACCCTGCTTGTTAATATACTTTATGTCTGTATTGGCTCGGCCCTCGTGGCTACGTCGATTTCTACCCCAGACTCTATGTGTCTTAGATATTGGTGCCACTTTTGAATCGTATCTGTCTATACCACTTGTCAAAGAGTCCCCCTGCTTGTTTTCCTCATTACTAGCTATCCTGTACCCCGAAGGGCCCGTGTGCCCCTCCCCCCCCCCCCTAAAAAGCTACTGTGCGTCCTGCAAGTCCCCAACCCACCTCATGACCTAGCCTCCCATCGAAGTGAATTCTGTCTCGTTGAACCCCCCCCCCCCTACGCACCTCTCTGTTTATTTCCTCCTCAAAGCCTTTCTGTCAACTCAACCGCCATATTTCTTCACTTGAGTTGGCAACCACTCTTTGCAGGTTGCCGTCACGCACCGGTACCTCCGGTATTGTGCATATCACTACCTGTACCTAGGGAGAAATGGCGCGCATGTCATCGACCACTTTCGCCAGTGTGGTCGCTAGTCCTGCCATATCTTCATTTAAGACATCATTTAAACCGCCTGCAATTACCACGAGGTTTCACCTATCACCTGCAGTTTTGAGTTTTGCGCTCGCTTGCCTCATGACTGCTTCCAGCTTGCGTCCTGGGAACATCCCTACTGCAACCCCCTTGTCACATCTTACCCTGTCTTTGATTGCTTCTGTGCATCGATTTAAATTCAAGTCCCCGTCGATTACCACGTGCAGTGGCTTTTCAGCGAAAGCGTCCACCACCTGGGGGTTACTTGCACCTGTGACGCCGGCTGCTTTGTCCCCTTCCAGCCCCACCCCTACTTCACTGAAGCTGGGTCTTGCAACCATTGAACCGGCTTAACCTGTTTTTTTTTCAAACTTGCTTGCTCTTTCTTCTCCGCCATTCTGGTTGCAGTGCCCTACTGTTCCCACCATCGGCCGCTCCTTTGTTCACCTTCGCTAGTGCCTCCTCGGCGGACTTCAGCCTTTCTCCCATAGCCCTCGTTTTCTCTTGCTCTGTCGCCAACGCAGTCTCCAGCTCGGTAATTCTCATCAGCAGTTCACTCTGGGCAACCATCATTTTCTCCATTTTTTCCTCGACCTCACATTGCAAAGACTTGGCGTAAGTTTCCTCTCCATTCGCGTCTACACTAGTGTCAAATTTTAAACCCACCCCGCATCCTGAACATCTTCCAATTTTTTAACCATGTGTTTTTGACACCAATTGTCTTTATGAATTGTCCCACTCGATAATTACAAAACACGGCGTACGACGAACACTGCCCTACGAAAAAAAAGAAAGTATAAGCTTTACTACAAAAGTTTGCATGTTCGGTGTACGGCACCTCCCCCACGGGGTGGCAAGAAAGAACACAAACACACACAGAAACTGGTAAATACCTTGTGACTGACCCCCAAATGCAGTGTCGCGTCCAATGAAGTGCCCAGAAAGCCGTACAATGTAATAAGTGCTACAAAGGTTTTAACTGTTGCCTTATTAATCATAAACGCAAGCTCTAAACATGCAAAAACACTTATCTGCTCAGTCGATCGGGGATGCTCAAAAAACACGTCCATCCACCGTGGCAGTCCAAACTACAAAATGGCAAGGTAGCAGCGCCCCCCTCAAAGGAGTGGCGAGAGGCATGTACTACACCCTTTGCGAAGGCCGTTAGAAGAGAGCGCGCAGGTGCAGTCGAGCCCAGCCGTGTGTTTACCTGGCAGCTTCCCCCGCTGGCTGCACGGTGGCGCTACAGGTGCGCTGCTCTTAAGGTTTCTAGATGAAACAAGTTTTCAAGGTAGCGTCACTCATTGTTCTAGAGCCGTTATCCTCACTCTCTCACTTACCCCTCCTTTTCACTGCCATCCGCGTCTGTAATTGGTGTATTTCTTACACGTGATCTTCAAATTGGGGGTGGTGTTATTTGATACAGCGGAAAGGTTCAAAACGAGTACGCATGCGCAATGACTCCAGCCGAATCCTCGACGTGTCTGAAGACGAAATCGTTAGCAGGACATAAACTGTATAGGAGGAGCGTTTTACTGTGCGCCAGATTGTTTCGCAATGCTCGTTCAACGCAACATCCACATTTTCAACAATGCCGGGTTGCCGTATAACAACAAAAAACGGTTTCGCTCTCTTCAACTCACCTCGTGCTATCCGAGATGAAGCACAGCGTGAAGCGTAGCTATGAAATATTTCACGCGAATGCTTTCGTGCAACTTCCTCGCCATACGTCGACGCGGATATGGGAAGCGCGATTATTTGTCGGTTTTTATTGAAACGCCATGCACGCGTCTAATGCGCGTTTAGTGCATACCAGTTGTTACAAATACTTGTGCGTATGCACGTATACAGAGCAGCTGGAGGATGTAATTAACACACTTTCAAGAATATTTCATGCTTTATCAGTTGACTAGAACGTGGTATAAAGGAGCCGAAACGCGCTGCTTCGGAACTCTCACTTTTTAGGAAGTTCCACGCACCACACCAGAATTTCCTGGCATCACAATTGTCCAAATGGGCATATTTAAAAAAAATAATAAATGTCATCGCAGTGCCGCTGGTCAAGCGTTCGTACAAATCTGGCCGTAGTTCTTTCTTGCGTGTGCACAAGCCGGCTGTAATCCCAAACCAGCTGTAATCGTCACAATGTCACGCGCCCTGTGGTCGCTCACAGGATCCAGCAAGAAGCGCGTTACTGTATCACAGCCCAAACAAAACACATTCGAAGAACTGGACCAGTTATAATTAGACGAACTACGATGTACGACGCGAGACGCCATGGCTAGTGGTGTAAAGTATGGAGCTGCACAACGTTGCCAGTTAAGTAAAGGACATCCCGCTTGCTCTTGTGTTTACCGTTTATGTTCATAAAGGTAACCATTTGCTCTATGACTCAATTCGCTCTATTTTGTTTCATTTACATCTGTTCACTGTGGCAACTGAACCCAAACATTTGCTTTTTAATGAAAGTTTTGAACTTTCTAGGAGGCACTGCAGTAACATAGGCGAGCAGGAAAGAGAAAGGTGTCGCTACCATAGGAACTTGTTTCATCTAGGGACCTTAGCTGCTCTTCAAATGAGCTGCTCTGAAATCACTGATGTATTTGATTGGCACGCTGCCTCTCACGCTCTGATTGTGAGCTGCCTCGGCATCTGGCTACTCCGAGCCAGAGCAGTGGAGCAGCCAACCTAATCACCAATAGTTGAGTCACGTGTGCTTGCATGTGGCATTTAAATATTCATACTCTCATCTCATTAGAATGGGCAGTGCGGCATGCAAATCATGCGGCTGGAGATGACCATTGAACAAATTTGTGCCACAACCCATCTTTCCAGACTCAATGACGTGTTCTAGGGGCCAAGCGCGATCGTCTTGATATAAAACCACTGTCCGAAAAAAAAAAAGAACCTGGGTCCTTCGCCCATGGTTTAGCACAAGGCCACGAAATTTCTATTGGGCTACCTGAAGGCGAGAGGACTTCACGAGTGTCTGTAAGCTATGCTATGCCTTGGAGTCCAAACTGAACTTCATTGCTTCTGCAAATGCCACCGGCGTCAAACCCAGCAGGGGGCCACGCTGACCCAATCACCGGCAACTCTTGCGCGCGCCTAACGCAACGCGTGGCAAGCCACTTGGCCCACGGGGCCAATTCCAGCCCGCGACCAGCGGCTGTTCCTGATTGGAGGCTTCGAACTATACTGGCGGATGCAAGGGATTCCCAGTGCCCATAGTTTCTAACAAACTTACCTAGAGGGAAATCTGGCTCTAATGAGCTGCTAGATGCAAGGGAATGATGGGATATGTCAGCCTAGAACTTGGCTCGGATATGTATACCTCGAAGACGCGTCTGGCTTCGCATTAAAATTATTAATTTATTACTAAAAAGTACATATTAACCTACTTATTTTTGCCATTGCACATAAACATGTTTTATTTAACACTGAAACATTCTGCGTCGGTGTACAATTTTACGAAGCGTAAGAAGTAACCAGCGGCTGCTAAACTTGGCAGCCAGAATACAAAGCGAGTGTTCATTCCGCCACGTTTATGTCGTCTGTTTTTTTTTCGCCATTTTGTTATGCCGTCAAGATAAGGGGACTTTTATTTTAAAATATAATATGCGTCAATGAGATCCGCTTATAAAGGTTTTGTTTTTACATAATCGTATTCGCTTTTGAGCCGAAGCCTCGCTCAACACCGCCTCGTAGACACATATACCGTCATTCCGAGTGCTCCAATGGGGCCCTTTAAGAAATTCGCATAGGCGGTGGCGCCACGCTTCTCTCGAGCTATTTTTTTGTGAGAAACTATGTCAGGGCCTGTAAAAGAACCAAGTGGCGCGAAGAGAAGAGAGCGTCCGAAGAAATCGCGGTCCACTGTTGTACCTCAGAGTGAGCTCGTTAAGCTGTCGGCACCAGTACCGAATATGTAACGCCTCTGTTTATAATGTACATAAATGTTGACTTAACTCTACCGTCGCCTTGTCCACTCCGTCTATCGGCTCGGCTCTGCGCAGATGCAGCCGCGAGCTGAGACATGCGATACCCAACAGCTATACCAGCGCGTGGTTGTGTTGTATGTGTTCTCACTAACTGTCCATTTCCTTTTCTTTCTTTGTTTTCTTCCTTACTTTCTTCTTTTTCTTATCTATTATGCACCATTCCCACACCTCTCGTGTAGGGTAGCTAACCGAATCTAGCTTGGTTAAACTTGCTGTCTGTACCCTTCGTTTCTATTTCTTTTTTCTCTCTCAGTATCCAGGTCATCGGGTACTGGCTGCGTTGCTATGGTTACTGTACAGGCTTTCTTTAGAGACTGCTAAGAGGAACGTATACACTAACAATGCACGTTACGTGACGCAACAAGGCACAAACATCTCCGAAGGAATCGATTGACGCCTCGATCAGCAAAGAAAGCTCCACATTATGAAAAAAAAAGTAACATTCAAACTGTCATTCACCGTATTCCTTCTACAAAGGGTGCAACGATACTGCTTGAAGGTCGTTGATGTAACATGAGCAATACACAGAGCGGTATTGTGTAAGTCTGGAAAAACAAGAGAGAAGAAAAAACTTTAATAAACAGGTAAATGTGTGCCAGTGTGTGTGGAAAAAATAGCAAGCCGAGAGAGTGAGGGTTAACACTAATAACGTTTCTTGGGGCGCTTCACCAGCCAAAACCGCGATATGACTACAAGACGCGCCGCAATAGAGGGCTCCAAATTTTGACCTCTGGGTTTCTTTAGCGTGCACATGAATCTATGTACATGAGATTCTAGCGTCACAAGTCCATAAATATACTACACCACCAAGACTGGAATGAAGCCAGCGTTCTTCGGGTCAGCATCGGAACACCGTAACCACTGTATACGACCGTGGCGGTTTATTTATTTATTTATTTATTTATTTATTTATTTATTTATTTATTTATTTATTTACTCTCAGGGCCCAAGGGCATTACAGAGAGGAGTGGGGGGTAAACACTCTACAGGTATACAATGCAGCAGGAGTGTGGTTACACATATGAAACATATTTGAAATATCCACATAAGCTGGAAAAATAAACAAACAATAACAGAAAGGAAAAATCGAAAAGGCGCAAAAAACATTTGCCGTACACGGGAACAACCGAGCAGGATTGTGTGATTTACTCAGTTTCTTCCGAAATGCAAGCCTATTTCTGAAGTGGTAACGACTGAAACATTTTCTTTTGCACTATCAACAGTCCTTTCTTTTCGCATTGGGCCGTCGGCCTAAAATACTCATATGTAGGAAAAAAAACCTTACTAAGACACGTAATGAGCATAAAGGATTGCGCTCCCGAGTTCAGTGGAGCGTATTTTTACGACGGTAACTTTGCCGTCGCGAGTGAATGCCCCTCAGGGCGGGCGAGAAAATCACCGCGGTGAACGGCACTTGGGAAATGTTTTTGCTCGGAGACATGCTTCAGTGCACGCTTGATAGATACAGAGTGGGTAAAACGCTCGAGGGCATCGAGAGCTACGAATAATGCCCGTGGCACAATAAAGGTGCCTTTCTCATCTCAAACGACGAAATCCTGTTCTTCCATGTGTCGCTAAAGACCAATCGATATAAACTAATGCACAAAACTAATAAATTCAAAGAAAGAATTCACAGCCTATCGACGGAGCGATTGATGATGAGTGGGGTGAAGCGTCTGTCTGTCTGTCTGTCTGTCTGTCTGTCTGTCTGTCTGTCTGTCTGTATGTATGTATGTATGTATGTATGTATGTATGTATGTATGTATGTATGTATGTATGTATGTATGTATGTATGTATGTATGTATGTATGTATGTATGTATGTATGTATGTATGTATGTGTCCATCCATCCGTCCGTCCGTCTACTGTACGAAATCGTAAACTATATGAAAACAACCAACACCATCCAGTGATATTTATTCCGAGGACATATACACACAGCACCATCTAGTAAGCAATTCTTCAAGCTAACTAGAAGTGGCTGCTACTACAACATACTGCTACGAGGGACACGACCTTTGCCCCAAAAAAGCGTTGGCACTAGTGTGTTTCTAGCATGTACGGCCCCAGCTGACAAGCCACAATGCGGTATATCTATACCTATGGTCTTACACAATGCAGTATGTGTATACCCACGCTCGCAAATACATGTGAATTATATGATTTTGTTGTACCGTCGTAACTACTAAACGTTGACGAACGCGGTAAAAGAGGAAGTCGCCGTGTCGACACTTCCCAACTATTACGTTACAGATAAAGCCGCAACGCACAACAAGCGCGTGATAGCGAACGCCATCGGGAAGAGAAAACTCCTCGCTTCGTCTTCGCCGTCTCGTTATATTAATTTTAACCATGTGCCTCCTCCTAAATCTAATTAATGCGCTGCTCTAAAAAAAAACACGGGACTCACTCACCATCTCAGATGTTAAACGCTGAACTGACGTGACGTCGATGGCGACGATGACTTTTCTTTCTTTCTTTCTTTAACTTTTATTCCCCTTTCCACCTTTTCTAGTGCAGGGTAGCCTACCAGGTCTCCAGGTCTAAGCCCCGCCGTGGTGGTCTAGTGGCTAAGGTACTTTGGCTGCTGACCCGCAGGTCGCGGGATCGAATCCCAGCTGCGGCGGCTGCATTTCCGATGGAGGCGGAAATGTTGTAGGCCCGTGTGCTCAGATTTGGGTGCACGTTAAAGAACCCCAGGTGGTCGAAATTTCCGGAGCCATCCACTACGGCGTCTCTCATAATCATATGGTGGTTTTGGGACGTTAAACACTACATATCAATCAATCATTACCGGGTCTAAACCATGGTTAACCTGCCTGCTTTTATTTCACCCTTATTTTCTTTTTTTCTCGAAGAACAAGGGTGCATTTGCATCTCGCCCCTATCAAGGTGAGGCCAGCATGATACCAGCATGACCACCAAACCAAACTACGACCTCGAGCTTAGCAGACTGATACGTTTGAAGTCCCTGATTATATACACCACAATGTTCAAGGGGAACTGAGTGGTAAATATTTAACTCGGAGGGAAATTTTGCTGTATTGTCGTCAACGTAAGCAGACATGTCCGACTACGCAAATTTCGTGCAGAAGGAGAGATCTTCATGAATTAGATCCGTATATAATAAGTATTATGTATGGGAAAGCACGACTTGTGAGCAAGCCATGTGCACCCTGTAGGAGATGACGACGGGATCTTTCGCTCTCTAAGCTTTACTTTACGATAATATTGTGTCGTAAGCATTATGGCACTCGGTGCAATTGTAAAGGAGAGAAAGAGACAGTGAACTCACTACAGCCTGCAGCACTGCGCAGAAGTCAAGTAAGCCTTCTTTTAGGTATACTTCAACGCAGAAACTTTTGCCTGCCTGCAGTGTTGCCAGGTCAGACGAGGCGACGTAGTCAAAAAGCTAGAGCAACTGTAGCGCAAATGTAGCCACAGACAAAAAACTGGCAAAAATATTTGTAGCGAAATATAGCCATTCCAAATGTATATAGCCAAATATATAGCCATTCCAAATATATAGCCAAATATTGCCCCTATCCCTCAAGAGGAAGGTATATAACTACTGCACCTTGCTGGTACTTAGTTACGGAGCAGAAACCTGGAGACTTACAAAGAAGGTTCAGCTTAAACTGAGGACGACGCAGCAGGAAGTGGAAAGAAAAATGGTAGGTGTAACCTTAAGAGACAACAGGAGAGCAGAGTGGATTAGGGAACAAACCGGGGTTAAGGATATCATAGTTGAAATCAAGAAGAGGAAATGGACATGGTACTGGCATGTAGCGCGTAGACAGGATAACCACTGGTCATTAAGGGTAACTAACTGGACTTCTAGAGAAGGCAAGGGGGTTAGGGGGAGACACAAGGTTAGGTGGGCAGATGAGATTAAGAAGTTTGCGAGTATAAATTGGCAGCAGCAAGCACCGAGTTGAATGGTGGAACGTGGGAGAGGTCTTTGTCCTGCAGTGAACGTAGTCAGGCTGATGATGATCATGATAGCCATTCACATTTGCCGTTTTTTTAGTTACATATTCACTTCTGATAATACACCTTAGAATAATAATCGGAAATATTGACCAACTGCGGGTCTGCACCAATATCTGAGTACACGGGCCTCGTGGTTAGCGTTCGAGAACGTGAATGTATCAATATTCATATACTACTTAAGCAAATATATCAACTTTTACTTTGTATGCCGTTGCGCAAACTTTCAACCATAAAAATAATAATGAATAAAATTAACAGACAGCACAATCGTGCAAGCCGCGTTGCACCAGTCAGTCACTGTTGGAAAGTTAGCTTCCGAGGCCAGCTATCACCAACTCAGCGTTATTTGACACGTGCAAAAAATGTCAAAGAATTACTTTTGACAAACTTTGTAATCACACACGCCAGCTTTGCTGCCATTCCTGTGAATATCAAGTTGGTGCATTGAATTCAGTTTAGCCGCACCGAATTACAAAAGTGGCAACTAATCGACAGAAACGTAGGCAGAATTTTTTTTTTTTTTTGAGAAGGGGGGAGGGCGCCTTTTTGGAATGCTCATTTTTTTGCTCGGTATGTCATGGTGAAAAATATCTTGGGGGGGGGGGGGGTGGCATGGTTCTGTATTTCACTCCCTGGCTACGCCATTCCTTATCGATGCCTAATATAGGAAAATTAAAGAAAGTGTTTTTTTTTACTTTCAATGACTGCAATAATATTCGTGTGGTAGTGAAGGAATAGCGGATACAGCATATAATAGCCGAGATTTTACGTCCCAAAGCGCAACGAGATGATCATGAGAGACGCCGTGCTGGAGGGATACGGAGATGCACGACCGCCTGATGTTCTTCACGGAGCCCTGTGTAGCACTTCGCCTCCACGGTAATGCGGCGGCTGTGGCCGGAATTCAATCCCGCGACATTCAGTCAGCAGTCGAGCCTCGTAACAACAAGCCCATCACGGTGAATAAAACTGGAGTTTTCTTGGCTAAGCTTGCTGCTTGTAACGCAGATGTCATAAAAAGCACGAGCGATGGGCACAGCCGCCGAAATCTGATGTTGGGCGAAACGCGGGAGCTCATTATTTATGACCACTGCCAAGTGCATGACTCTGCGTTGCGCCTGCAATCTGAATAAAAAGAGCATTAACCACTACGCAATCAGCGAAATTGCAGAAAGTTCCAATAAACATATGCTCACTTTTTGGTATATACAAGTACACATCCCCTCCCGTGGCTTCTAGTATAGAACTGCGGCCTAAAATATGTGGTTCACATGCCAGTACAGGCAAAGATTGGCTTTCGTAGAGGCGGGAGTGCGTTCTGCATCCGCTCGGACGAAGATGGACATAGAGCGCCGGTGCTCGTCACGCGGTTTTCTGCTGTCTTGGGCGTCGAAGCATGTGGACCTCTGGTGAATTTTGACGTTTTCAGCCTCTTCAAGACCAAATGAGATTGTGTCGTTAAGATTTGTGTCCACTCGATGAGAGTCACCTCTGGAGCGTTCATCCCGGCTGCTTGACATACAACCCAAAAAAGTGAAGACTCCAATTTTTAGTAGCCCAAATATAACCACATAGCCACCTCGTCCAAGACGACGCCACAAAAACATTTTTCATGGCTAAACCTGGCAACACTGCCTGTCTGTCAGTCTGCCTGTTTGTCTGTCTGTGGAACAATTCAGTCACCTGATGAACGTTAAGCCCTTGTTCAACGCCCAGCCATCTTGACCTCGTGGCTGCGTTTATACTGGCGAACATTGCCAATCAAAAAGAAACCATTACGCATATTCCAGGTGCAACATCATTACGTAAGTAGTAGGTAGTGTGTTCTTTATTTAGAAACTGCATAGATACATAATTCTAGATACTGCAGTGTTCATTACGCTGCGCTGATAACGCGACGCTATAAAAAAAAACGGGTGTTTCCTACGCTCCAAGATGACATGGTGCTGCTACCTACCAGAGACTCTGCATTTTATCAAAATGAAACTTTCACTTCTTGACATTACAACCAGACGGCGTCCATATTACACGCAGTGCCTCCTGGCGGACGACTGCAGTCTTTCGACGACCTTTGCAGCGAACTACGCAGATACGCGGCCATTTTTTTTCCTCTTCCTTTCTTTCTCTTTCTAATCTTTCTGCTCCCCTTCTACCCCCAGAATGTAGTCGCCATCCGGAAGGTATTCTAGTTATCTGTTCTGCCTTCCCCCTTTGTTTCAATCCCCATCTCTCCCTGTATCTCTTCTTTCCTTCCTTGTTTTCTCCCTGTATGAGTGTAACCCAGCTACTCACACCTCGTGATCAATAAAAATACAATGAAACTTTCGTTCACTTGTTAGTCGTGCCACAACAACCGTGGCTGAAAAATTCAGAGTTCTTTTTCGAAACAACTGTCAAGAAAGAGCTAAAAGAAATGTGATGTACCATCCTTATGTAGATGCTGTATCATCTAGACAGCTTGCTTCGTAGTCAGCTATACATTCACTCTGTTTATAGCGACACAGCTGTGTATAGAGACAAACAAGGTCGTCCAGTTATCAAATTTTGACCGGCTTGTTTGTCTGTTTTCTTGTTTTACCGTTCCTCCATTCTCTCCCGTGAGGCCGTGCGAGTGAGCGACCGGCCCAGCTTCGAGCGAGCGAAGTGAAACGGTGGCAAACATCAACCAATGCTGCACGGGAAGAAAGGCATACATAGCATACAGGACAACTGGCGCATAGTTTATCAGGCAACGCAAGCAGGCATGAATCAAGCGGGAAAATTGGAAGCCGGCTGGTCGGCGCCGATCAGAGGGCATGCACGGCAGCAGCCCAACAACGCCGAGTTGAGGAGGCCTCGCCAGAGTCGCTATCGATCGGGTCCCTTCCTTTCGCTCACCGTAAGCGAGGCCCGAGGAGGCTTGCGAGCAATAGAGGTGTAACAGCTGTTCCCGCAACAGCGCCAGTGTTTCCCACTGCTTTCACGTCGAAAGCTGTCAGGAGCAGTCGTCCCGTGGCCAGTCGGAGAAGCCCAGCATGCGACCCAGGGCTTCAAGTGCTGCTGCCACCGCCGCGGCCAGAGACGCTACACAGATAAACGGGAGAACTCTAAAAGACGCGCCCATCTCTACTGAAAGTTATCTATCCGTGCGCGGCCGCAAACTTCTTGATCACTCCGGTCGCCGCCGTCCATCTATAGTTTTGCCGTTTCTGTCTCGCTACACGGCGTCGGTACAAGCGGCCTGCGCAGAGCATGTTCGTCGCATCGAGAGCGATTTTGAAGGCGAAAACTTCCCCTCCCTCTAACCAAGTCTCTTAGCGGTTTGAAGTTTCGAGCGTGTCTCCTCTAAAAGGAGAAAATTGCCGGTTGCGGTGATGAACGAGCGCACGGATTTGAAGTGCTCTGTAGAGTACACGGCCCCCAATTCGAAAATAAGAAATAATGCACGAAACAGAGTCTCACAGAGTTTGCGATTGCACACTATTTCTTGATAATTTGTATATTTCGAAGATGAGTAAACTCTCAGTGCCGCCACACAGCTTTATTTTAAACTTTGATGTTCTTTTGTCAGGTATGAACATTACGGAAAGATGCTTTCTAAAATCCTCTCTAATATCATGTTTTTTCTCTAATTTCTTTGTTGTGTTCTTTGCTCCTAAAACCAGAAGAACAATTTTCGAATAGCTTATCAAGTGAAAAAGTGCATTCACGCCCTCGAAAAAGGTATATATGTACACTGGCATAGCGTAAGCCTCGAAAAAGGTATATATGTTAGCTAGTACAGCGTAAGTTCCATAGAAGCCCATATATCCAGTAGTTGGCGGCCCGTTGCTACCGTAGCCATTAAGTATGGAGGGGACAACTAATAACGAAGAAAAAATGAAAAAAACTTAATTGCTGATTTTTTACGTAAGGTTATCAATATGCGATATTATTGCGCCTTATGGCTTGCGTGCGCAAGAGAAAAGTAAGAGCAACAAGAAAAATTGAAGAAGCAAGGCTGTTTTATTAGCCATATATACAGTGTACTTGCTAAATACGCCGAAAACTTTGCGAATGAAATTGTGGCACAACTCTTCACGAGCACAATAGCATCTTACTTCAAAAACTCACATCCCCTAATCGTGGAAAACTACTACGGCGAGAAAGCAGCCTTGAGACTGTCACTTTAGCAGCCGTAGAGCACCGCGTCTCCTTGCTTAGCGTGTAGCATTCACCGTCACCAAAAACGAAAGCACGCCAGGCGTGCACCAACGAAGGCAGTGGGCAGTAACAACAGGGGCTATCTACACATTCTGTGAGCTTGTTCAGCTCTGAAGGGTCACGCCAGTGAACAGCACATAAGCGAATAAATAAACTACGGAAGGTATGCATGAAACTGCCGTTCAAAAGTGAGTGATGCCTCGTTGACCCGGCCAAGCGCTGAACTAAAGCCGAGCCTTATAGCAGATTGCCTGGATACCCCCCCCCCCCCAATTTATGGCACTCGACCAAAAAAATGAGACAATCAACCGTTTAGCAATGTGCCAGGTAATTTATAAAGTTAACTTGTGGTTAGCTTTGACATGTAGAAAATTACTATTTTTCGAATAAAAATTATGAGTTATTACTTTTGGTTATTTTTCCCCTCTTCATCTAGTAGCGCTTCAATCATCGGGGGCGCTGATGCTTGTGGCAATAAGTTTTTGACGCTTTTCGTTCCAAGTTTCGTGACACATATACTTTTTGACCATGCCCTAGAACGTTTGGGATGCTTAGCCAAAGTGGGGTGAGCTTATAAGCAAGCAACAACTGGGACTCCCTGAAACTTCGGCATTCATATTGCGACATCTTCGAAGAAACTCATAGAAGACTCCAAGAGGTTATGAATGAATTAATTGGACCAATATTTCATAAAAAATGAGTGCTCTTGGCTGCAGATTGGGAATAGCTTAATTACACCGTTATAGTGTTCGGAACTGTCAGCACAGCTGTGGTTCAGCAAAACAGTAATTTTAATGTTTTATTGGCCCGCGTACCTTCAAGCTGTGTGGTCACCCAACCATATGAGTCATACTTCATGATTAACGACGATGTACGTGCTGCCATGACAATGTAACTACATTATTCAATCGTTGGGTTTTAGTGGCTCTGCGCAATAAAGTGGGTATAAGAGAGACGCCGCAGTGATGGACAGCATTATTTTCGAGAGCCTTGCTTTCTTTGCCGCCCAGCCGTGTGCAGGGTGGGAAATCACTTACGGGTACCAAGTTAACCTTCCTGTCTTTCTTTTCAAACTATTTACACAGTGACAGTTGTGCATCTGGGCTTACGTACTTAAAACGTACTTCGGCCCTTATTCACAATCCCCCCTAATATTTACCGCGAGTTTTCTTTATCAATTTTATGCCTTTATTGTGCTTGGGGAACGAAGTAAGCCAGTATTCATGAACCCTGTAACCATTTTTGTACCCTTACAATTCATGGAGAGAGTACAGAAACTTGAGGAAAACGGGAGGTAAAACTACGGTTGGTTTGTGGATATGGGCCTTAGATACACGTTCCAAGTTGCTTGAATGTTCGTTCGTACAAGTGCCGGCGGATTCAACACATGATCTTGCTAAAAGTAAGATACAAACGTAAATATTATCGCTGCCTACGTTATGCTCGGTGCGACATGAAGTTTCAACCTATGGTTCCATCCCTTTTTGCATTCTGATGACGTCATAAATTGCGCCATCTTTCAAAAGGTGGAAAAATAAGTTAAAAATGCATGGTAGCGTGGTTAATGAAATGCGGTCTGGTCAGTCTCGGTAGCTAGGTATTTCAGTTCGCAGCAGTTCGGGATACTGTCTGTAAAAACACTTTGCCGTCCCGAACTTTTGTCGTAAGCAGTCGCGCATTCTAAAAGGGTCCTTTAAACCACACTGAGCTTGAAAGCGACTCAGTTTATTGTCTCCTTTGTCGCCCTCCATGAGTGATTTCTTCTCATCGCCATGTACTTATCAGTAGAAGAAACGTGGACTGCACAGCGGTACAGAACTTCAAGTTAGCGTTCTTTCTCCAGTGTTGCAATAACAATTGTAGAGACACTTCAAGCGAAATTTAATGACAGTTGCGTCATCGCCGTGATGTTCTGCACAAGGATCATGCGCGATAGCATCCTCGCATCTCACGTGCTGCAAGTTTTATGATAGAAAGAAGGCGTGCGCGGGAGTGCGCCGTCCTAGCGCGCGTGGGCGAGCAGAGAGATGATGAGTGAATAGTGAAGGGTGTGGGGCAGTCTCATTCGGTTCGTCTGCTATGAGTAGGTCAAAGTTCGGCGCTGATCACGGCCGCGGTTCGTTAAGACTTGCAGAAGATAGCGCAACACTTTCGTTTCATATTCATCGAGAACAGGGATACTTATGTCAAAGTCAAAAGGTGGGGACCTGCGCGCTGAACAAGCCATAAAAAGAGACATCCGTGCTCTATTCCGCTAGTAATCTGTGGCAGCTTTGAAGTATCAGCGAGACGAGTGGCGTGGAAGCTTCGTCTAGCTCTCTCTGCCGATATACAGTATCAAGAAATTTGCTCTAAATTTATCAAAATAGGGGAACAGCAATACTTACTTGCTATTTTGAGTATCACTTTTTATGTGCCTACAGACAAATTACGATAACAGTAGAGATTGATTACGGCAGTAATCATAGATGCTACATCAGTTATATTTTAATCAAAGTAGATTGGCGGTCGACTCAAGTGGCATGCTTTCTCGAGAACCTCATTGCCGCCTTCAGATTTCCAGCAAGTGGTCAGTGGTAATCTTTGCGCAGTGATTAAATCAGTCCTTTTTGTCCGGTAACATCGAAAGAATAACACTTCAAAGCGCAACTCCAATTTTATTCTGAGAAGTGCAGACTTAGAGTCACTATAGTATACTTTGCAACAATCTACCTACTTCGCTTCATGGCTGTACGGGCTGCACTTGTCATGATAGGAGTCATGGCGCCCATAAGTTAAGAAATGCAGTACTGACGCTCCTGCAATCCCTGTGTCAGAAATAGTAATTGCATTGGGGTCTTGTGAAAGGGTGTGACAGAAAGGCACGACGCCCGTCCGTCCATTCGTCCACCAACCCATTCATCATCCATCCATTTAATTCAATTCGATTCAATTCAATCTAATCCCATCCCATCTAATCCAATAAGTCAGTCAGTCAGTCAGTCAGTCAGTCAGTCAGTCTATCCATCCGTCCATCCATCCGTCCATCCATCCGTCCATCCGTCTTTCCATCCATTCATTCATCCATCCATCCATCAACCCACCCACCTACCCATCCATTCACCGATCCACCCACCCACCCACCCACCCATCCATCCGTCCATCCATCCATCCATCCATCCATCCATCCATCCATCCATCCATCCATCCATACATGATGATGATGATGTGTGGTGCTTTGTGGCGCAAAGGCCAATTGATGGCCAAAGAGCGCCACTTCGATGAGTAGAGATGAGACAATGATATGTTGCGTGGCTGTATATATACAGCCACGCAACATATTATTGTCTCATCTCTACTCATCGAAATGGCGCTCTTTGGCCATCAATTGGCGCTTGCGCCAAAAAGCACCACACACCATCATCATCATGGATGGATGGATGGATGGATGGATGGATGGATGGATGGATGGATGGATGGATGGATGGATGGATGGATGGATGGATGGATGGATGGATGGATGGATGGATGGATGGATGGATGGATGGATGGATGGATGGATGGATGGATGGATGGATGGATAGGGGCCTTAAAATTCCTCGCGATAATGCGGGTAAAAACATAAGTATTAAGATCATGACAGTGGCGTGATATGCATATTAAAAGGGGTGACAAAGATTTTAATAACAAAAACATGTAAAAATTTTTTGGCACTAGCACACGTGCCTCATCAGCGCCCTTGTGTCCAAGGGCTGCGAGGCAAGTGCTTTTAAATGTAATCACTGCAGCAGCAACCTCTCTTGAGAGGTCACGCTACGCAATGCCTGGGTATATTACATAGTAAAAATTGACATCTCTCAAAAAGCTAACAATGATTTATGGGTGAAAAGTGGTTCCCTACCGACAAACCTTGCGGGGTGTAACGGTATATGTTGTCGGTAGGGTAATGGAAAGTGTTGTCTTCTTAGAGTGTCTAACTGTTTACATTGGATTAAAACGTGAAGAACTGCCAATGCCTCACCCCAATTGTCACACAGTGGTGGATCACCACCGGACAAAAGATGTGTGTGTGTCGTGTATGTGTGTCCTATCCTGAGTCTTGTTAGTGTTACCTCTGTTAGACGAGATTTTGATACTGGTGGCCAATGGCCAAGATGTGGCTTGATAACGTGTAGTTTGTTTTGTGTGTGTTTATCCCACTTGCTCTGCCAGTAGTCCCTGAGGTTTCGTTTGAGAGACGGCTTCAGATCAAGGACTGGGATTGATATGGGTGTAGGGGCAGTGTTTTTGTGGACGGATGCAGCGAGCTGATCCGCCCTCACGTTGCCTTGGATCTCACGGTGCCCTGGCACCCAGCACACTACAACATGTTGTTTGTGCGTGTAGAGTGTGCACAAAATGGAGTAAAGTGAGACGAGAACAGGGTTTTTTTGTTTTTTAAGACTGTGCAGAGCCGTTACCACAATGAGGGAGTCTGTATAAATTACTGCTTTTTGTATTTGATACTGTTTGATGTGTTTAGCTGCCACAAGTATCGCGTAAGCTTCCGCTGTGAAGATACTTGTGCGTGGATGTAGAGGGCCAGCATCCGAAAAGGATGGGCCGACAGCAGCGTAGGACACAGAGGAGTTAGTCTTGCAGGCATCTGTGAAGAACTCAGGACGTGTGTATTTGTGTTGAAGTTCCAAAAAGTATGTTCGGATATGGGCAATAGGTGCATGTTTTGTAACTTCTAGGAAAGACACATCGCAGTCTATAGTCTGCCACTGCCACGGTGGCAGATATGCTACAGGAGCCATTAAACTGTGTTCAAGTGACACTGCAGTTTCTTCAGCTAGACACTTCAGGCGAACTGAGAGGGGCTGCCTCATCGAAGGCCTGTTTTGAAACAGAGTTGAGCTCGACAAATCATTAATTGTAGAGTATGAGGGGTGCTTCTTGTCTGCTTTCACCTTAAGGAAATAAACAAAGGACATGTAAGTTCTCTGCAGATGAAGCGGCCACTCATTTGACTCAACATAAAGGCTTTCTACGGGGCTGGTGCGAAAAGCACCCGTAGAAAGGCGGATGCCCAAATGGTGCACGGGGTCCAGCATCTTCAAGGCACTTTGAGTAGCAGACTGATAGACAACGGCCCCATACTCTAAGCGGGTGCGAATGAGGCTTCTATAGAGGTTCATGGGGCATTGCCTATCACTACCCCACGTAGTACGTGACAACACTTTTATAACATTCATGGCTTTTAAACATTTTGTTTTTAAATATTTGATGTATGGTACGAAGGTCAATTTGTTGTCCAAGATTAAGCCTAAGAGTTTATGCTCGGCTTTGACGGACAAACGTTGCCCGTTCAGTCGAATGTCAGGTTCTGAGTGCATGCCTCTCTTTCGAGAGAACAAGACACACGTGCTTTTTTGTGGGTTAAGTCGAAATCCGTTTTCATCTGCCCATTTGGAGACCTTATTTAAACCCAGCTGAACCTGCCGCTCACACATGGCCAAGTTGCATGACTTGAAGCCAAGCTGAACGTCGTCGACATATGTACAATAAAACATATTGTGGGGAATGGACAAGTGCAAAGAATTCATTTTGATAATAAAAAGTGTTCAACTAAGCACGCCACCTTGTGGCACGCCTGTTTCCTGGACAAATGTTTGGGAGAGCACACTGCCCAGACGGACACGGAATGTCCGGTTTGACAGGTAACTTTCGATTATATGAAACATTCTTCCACGCACAGCAAGGTGGGACAGGTCTCTTAGAATTCCGAAACGCAATGTTGTACCATACGCCTTCTCGATATCGAGGAACACAGAGAGAAAATATTGTTTATGGACGAAGGCGTCTCTGATCTGTGCCTCGATACGAACAAGGTGGTCTGTGGTGGATCTACTTTCTCGAAACCCACACTGAAATGGGTCGAGCAAATTGTTTGTTTCAAGGATATGTACAAGTCGGCAGTTTATCATTTTTTCGAATACTATGCACAAGCAGCTTGTAAGTGCAATAGGCCTATAACTTGAAGCTAAAGAAGGGTCCTTGCCCTCTTTCAAAATGGGAATAATAATAGCCTCTTTCCAGGAGGTAGGGATAGTGCCAGAAAACCAGATAGCATTGTACAAACAAAGTAGGGTTTTTCGTGTTTCGGCTCGTAGGTTATTTAACATTTCATACACCACACGGTCAGAACCTGTGGCAGAAGTACTGCAGGAGTTTAGGGATGTTCGGAGCTCCGCTAGACTGAAAGCTTGGTTATATGCCTCGTATCTAGTGAATTTGTGTTCGAGTTTCTGCTTTTCTATTCTTGTTCTGTATTTTTGGAAAGTGTCGGTATAGTGGGACGAGCTGGATATCTGTTCAAAGTGTGCACCGAGGAAGTTTGCCTGATCTTCCAAGGTATCACCCTGAGTGTTTACGAGTGGAAGTGTGTGTACTTGTTTTCCTGCTATCCTACCGACCATGTTCCAGACTTTAGCCTCCTGTGTGTATGAATTGATTCCTGACAAAACTTCTGCCAGCTTTCTCTTCTGGCCTGCCGACGCGTTCTCATGCCTTGAGACTTTATTTTCATAAAGCTCTCAAGGTTTTCCGCTGTCGGCGAGTTTCGCAGCAACCTCCATGCCCTGTTCTGTTCCTTTCGCGCATTACGACACTGTGTGTTCCACCATGGAACGTGTCGCTTGCCGGGCTGTCCAGATGTTTGTGGGATGCATTTGGCTGCTGCGTTAATAAGGAGAGCTGTGAAGTACTGCACAGCTTCATCTATGCTTAGCCCACATATGTCAGTCCAACATAACTGAGCATTGTTATGAAACTGTTCCCAGTCTGCTTTGTGTATAAGCCATTTGGGAACTCGTGGAGGACATTCGTATGATGTTTATGTACTCAAAACAACAGGAAAATGGTCACTTCCGTAGGGATTATTTAGAACTTTCCATTGGAGTAATGGTACAAGTGAAGGAGATGCGATGCTGAGATCTATGGAAGAGTAGGTTTTGTTGGCAAGGTTATAATATATTGCCTCTTTCCTATTCAACAGACAGGCACCGGAGGAAAAAAGGAACTGTTCAATGAGACGACCTCGTGCATCGCAGCGAGAATCACCCCATAGACTGCTATGAGCATTCGGGTCACCAAGGACCAAATAAGGTTCGAGTAGTTGATCTATTAAGGACTCGAATTCTAGTTTTCCAAGACGGTGGTGTGGGGGTATGTACAGAGAGCAGATGGTGACGAGCTTGTTGAAAAGAACTGCTCGAACAGCCACTGCCTCTATTGTTGTTTGCAGTGGTAAATGTGTGCATGCTACTTTTTGATTAACAATAATGGCTACACCGCCGGATGATGCCGCCGCATCATCTCTGTCCTTTCGGAAGAGAGCATACCGACGCAAAAAATTTGTGTTTTTAGATTTTAAATGAGTTTCCTGTACACACAGTACTTTCGGCGAATATTTGCAAAAGAGCTCTTGAACATCATCGAGGTTTCTAAGGAGTCCTCTGACGTTCCAATGTATTATTTGTGTTGCCATATTGGAGGTAACGTAGCGCTGTGTGTAAGGAAAAATGGGTGTGTCTGCTTCTTAAGCTAAGCGTTAAGACTCAAAGAACAGGGCCGTCGCCGGGCCCTGTTATTGGCTTTTTTTTTTCTTTTGGCGCGCTACAGGGAGCTACGCCGATCTTTCTGCACCAGGGGTACCGTGGTGTCCATTGCCTCCTCAGAGGTACTGCGTGCCCGCGTTTGCGAGCTGATGTTTTGGGCTTGGGACCTCGCCTGATGAGACGAGGCCTTCATATAGGCCGACCCTGGGATCTCCTTCACCTCAGGGGGCAAAACCTTCGGTCCTCTTGGGCTAGAGGTCGAAGGAACCTCCTTTGGTGCTGGGATACCCTGGCCGCTGCAAGAGCTTGCAGCGGCCGTGGTTGTCGCCGTGGGGACGAGTGGCAGGGCAGCCTCGGCTGTTCCCGCCGTGGGTGGTGGCATTGGCGACCGCCTGGGCACACTGTGCCTGGCATGGGCAGTTGCCGCAGGCCGTTGTAGTGCTGCCCCCTGTTGCACTACATCGGCTAATGATGGTTTGTTTGTGAAAAGACCAGATACTTGTTGACGGGCTTCTCGGAAAGTAATGTTTTGTGTGATTTTGATTGTAACAATTTCTTTTTCCTTTTTCCATGTTGGACAGGTTCGGGAGTATGCGGGATGGGCACCATCGCAGTTTGTGCAGTGGGCCCCATCCTCCACCTTACACTCGTCCGTAGCATGTCCTGTGGTGGCGCACTTTCCGCAGGTGAGTTGGCCGCGGCAATTTTGAGAGCCGTGACCAAAACGCTGGCATTTGAAGCAACGTCGTGGGTTGGGAATGTAGGGTCTCACATTCAACTTCAAGTATCCTGTTTCTAGATGTTCAGGCAGAGTACTGGTGCAAAATGTCACAATTATGTGTTTTGTTGGGATTTCCTTCTTATCACGCCTAATTTTGATTCTTTGTACTTGTGTCACTTGCTGGTCCTTCCAGCCCTCGAGGAGCTCATCTTCAGTCAGGTCAAGCAAGTCTTGATCAGATACAACGCCTCGGGAAGTGTTGAGTGAGCGGTGTGGTGTAATTGAGATAGGTATGTTTCCAAACGATTCTAGTTATGAGAGGTTTTCATACTGGCTCTGACTTTTCACCTCGAAGAGGAGATCCCCACTGGCCATTCTTGTAGCCTGGTAACCTGGTCCAAGTGTAGTAGTGAGGCATTTGGAAACAACGAAAGGCGAAATAGTCCTGGCGTTCTTTTCAGCGGTTTCACAATGGATTACATGGTAGCGGGGAAAGGTTTCTTTCGGTTTGCTGAAATAATTGCAAAAGTCTTCGGTGCGCCCTCTCTTCGAGAGAGGACGATCGTGCAATGAAGGGAGAGAAGAAAAAGCCATAAACTAAATATGAGTTCGGCAGCCATGCCAGCCGCCCACCATGGAGCCCAACACGGGGACTTGACAAGTCCTAAATTTATATGAGGCATGTCAACGTCAGCTGTACACAGCCGCTATAACCCAATATATTGTGCCCAAGACAGAGCACATACACAAGGTTAACCCTTGCAGCCAGGAAAAATTGGAAGTAAAATGAAGTGAGGAGAAGACAGGAAAGATATAAAGTGAGAACAAAAGACGAAGATGTAGAGAAGGAGAAAGATAGGAAAAGGCGACTGCCGATTTCCCCTGGGTGGGTCAGCCCAGGGGTGCCGTCTACGTGAAGCCGGGGCCAAAGGGGTGTGTTGCCTCTGCCGGGGGGCCTTAACGGTCCAATCACCCAGTGTCAGCTCAACCCCCAGGATCCCCTTTTCCCCGGACACGGCAAAGCCACGCACGGCTAGGCGTGGGAGGGAGTAGAAACTCCCCCGTTAGCTTGGGTCCGTGGTGTCGCTACACACCAAACGCCTACTTGCGCAGGCGCCCCTGCGGGGATCCATCCATCCATCCATCCATCGATCCATCCATCCATCCATCCACCCACCCACCCACCCATCCATCCATCCATCCGTCCATCCATCCATCCATCCATCCATCCATCCATCCATCCATCCATCCATCCATCCATCCATCCATCCATCCATCCATCCAACACAATAGTCCGGTTTCCGCAAGACGCGGCGCTTTTAACACCGAGTGTCCCTTGTCAGCTTGTACGAATTATGTCAGTGGCAGTGGCAGGGATTTTGCCAGTATTAGGTGCGTCAGCCGCTTGATTACCGGTCTTGGAGGGGGTGTTCTATTCCTCAGTCACAGTGGTGTCTGTGGCAGGCGAACCACGTCATCTGCGCTGTACTTGTCGCCTGGCTGCTGCTGCTGCTGCTGCTGCTGCTGCTGCTGCTGCTGCTGCTGCTGCTGCTGCTGCTGCTGCTGCTGCTGCTGCTGCTGCTGCCGCCGCTGCTGCCGCCGCTGCTGCCGCCGCTGCTGCCGCCGCCGCTGCTGCCGCCGCCGCTGCCGCCGCCGCTGCCGCCGCCGCCGCCGCCGCCGCCGCCGCCGCCGCCGCCGCCGCCTTGTCGCATTGCTCTTCCTCAGCCTAACGAAATACTGTGGTGTAGGAGCTTGAGGCCTTTCGAGTAGCTCAGCCTTCAAACGGAGATGCTGTACTTCGCTGACCTGCTTCAGTCGGACATTTTCCAGTCACTCTTGCAGCCGCACGACGTCCGCGTCTTCACTTTGTAATGCCGATTGCAACTCCATGCAATAAACGAGACGTGTTCAACTCCCTTGTCTGTGCTGTGGCATCTGATGTTTCTCGCACTGCTTATAGACCTCGCGAGCGGCAAGCAGATAGCAGTGGTTGACAAGAGGCGTCCTTGGGTTCGTGTATTCGTGTATTTCTTGCTCAGACAGCTCTTCGACGGCTGACTCATAGTAGCTGCTGCTCGACGAGCTTCAACGCTGGCGCTCTGGTTCACCGAGGACCACATGCATGCTGGCTGCCGCCGTCCCTCGGACCATGTGGATAGCACCCGGGGATAGGCTTCTTCGGTGCATGTATTGCCCATTTGTCAATTTCAATGTCTAAGTAGCCCAGAAAAATGTGCGGACCACATCAAAATAGCAAAAACTCTGGCCAATGGTCCATAAAGGCTCTCAAGGTGTCATACGCATGGATCACATAGTCTTCCTGCGATGGTCCCAGTACGTGGTGAAGAAAATCCATCCATTTGTCCGTTCACCCATCCACCCGCCCACCCATCTGTCCGTCCGTTCATCCATCCATCCACCCGCCCGCCCGCCCTCGTCTGGGTGATTCAGAAGCTCCTTTGTTAAAACGAACTATTTGCACTAGATACGCCGCGTGGGCTCCAGCGGTTGCGCAGGGTATACTTCAAAGGAAACAATCACACACAAAATGAAAGGACAGGAAGTGTATTCCATGAATAATGTGTATGCAAAGAAAATTGATAAAACTGGACAGCACTTGAATATGAATTCATGAAACAGACTTGAAAATGTGAAAAAAAAATGCAACAGTTTTGCACTTTCCCACCTATAGGTGCAACATGGCGAGCTTTTCCATACTCTGGGGAGATTTCGCATTCCTTCACTGTTGGTCTCCAAGTCTGGTTTTCAGTAGTCCAAGAAGATCCATGATAGTGTTCAAGGTGATGCCAAATAATTCACCTTTCTTTTGGCGCAAATGGTGGAAAGCCTCTCGTATTTCAGTCTCAGTGTTGTGGTCTGGCAGTTGCTCCTTCATCAAACGGACTTGCGTGATATCTGCTTATCTGTACTACTCCTCACTGTTGCCTTTCCCTGGCTTGACACTGTGGATACATCAGTGCATGCATTAGCTTGAGGCCTTTCGAGTAGCTCAGCCTTCAAGTGGAGCTTCGCTGACCTGGTTGCGTCGGACATATCCAGTCACTCTCGCAGCCGCGTCTCCAATTTGTAATGCCGATTGCAACTCCAGGAAACGAGACGTGTCCAACTCCCTTGTCTGTGCTGTGGCATCTTATGTTTCTCGCACTGCTTATAGACCTCGTGAGCGGTAAAGAAATAACAGTTGTTGACAATAAGCGTCCTTGGGTTCGTGTTTTTCTTCTTCAGACAGCTCTTCGATCGCTGACTCGTAGTAGCTGCTGCTCGACGAGCTGCAACGCTCGCACTCTGGTTAACCGACGATCACATGCCGGCTGCCGCCGTCCCTCGGACCAGGTAGATAGCCCCCGGGGATAGGCTTCTTCTGAGCATGTAATGCCCATTCGTAAATTTCAATGTTATGGCGGCCCAGAAAAATGTGCTGACGGCATCGGAATAGAGAAAACTCCAGCCGATGGTCCATAAAGGCTCTCAAGGTACCATACGCATGGATCACATATTCTTCACATATGGTGCCAGTACGCGGTGAAGAAAATCCTCATCGTAGGAGCCTTTAATCTTTAAAACTACTCACAGCAATGCCGCAATATCCGCTTCATCCGAGTCGGTGGCAGCGTAACAATCATAGTCGTGCTGTGATGGGACAATCCACATGCGCGCATTTCGCTCAGCGCTTTTTGTGTGGTCGGCAGAATTTCATCTTTTGGAGTAGAGATAGGAAGCTGCACCTCCGGTAGGATATTCCGAGTTCTCGCGTCGAAGAACACATTCCTCTGTTTTTGCCATACCTCAAGAGGGGCGCGCTGGACGAGTGTGGTACCAGGTTGCTGGGACCGATCTTTGTTGGACGGAACTGTCTGGTTCAGGCCTTGAACCTGAGCCTTCTGGCGCGTTTGAGGGCAGCGCGGGTCGGTATACCCAGTCACTGGTCAGGCCCAGTTGGAAAAAACGGTGCTTCGTCTACGCTTTTTCTGGCAGGCACGCTTTTTCTGGCAGGCACGCTTTTTCTGGCACGACTGACGGATGTCGTGGAATGATTTGGCCACGAGCAGGAGCACCACGCGCAACACGAGCCTGGGCTGCCCACGGGAAAGCTAAGCTAAAATGATGCGGATGACAGCGCGTGTGTGTGGCAGGCACCCACCAGGATAAGCGGAAGATCAAGCTGCCGAATGTAACCGGTTCGCATTCACAAACCACTTTTAGCTTAACACAAAAACGCTCACAAAGATGAAAAAAAATAACAAGAATACGTCACAGTGAGATTCTAAAACTCACCTTATTCGGTTTACGGGACACTCACGCAAGGTGGCCTTGTCGTCAAGAGACGAATATGGCAACTAGTCCATCATCATTTGCTAGCTCACTGTTGGTTTATTAGCAAAATAAGTTAGCTGCGGTACACCTCAATGCAAAAAAATAAATGCAGGAATTATGCATGTGTAAGTTTCGGCAAGAACACATCTCGTCTAGTCACACCACATTTACCGTTGCTAATGCAATCGGCCACTCACGGAGATGCACCAGTCGACGAAGCACTGCCTTCAACGAGAGCCTTGACAAGCGCATCAGCAGTAAGAAGCTTTGTTTTTTTAATTTTTTGTCTGTCTGTGTGTGTGAATTGCATGTTTGAGTTTGTCATATCTATGCTTTGTTGTTTAGTTTGTAAGTATTCGTTCGCTTATTCACATTTGTTGGTGATATTTTGATGAAGCGGCAGAAAGGCAAAAGTTGAATTTTACTGAAGACCCAGAGCTGCTGGTTTACTAGAAAGCATCCTATTGTGGTAGCGAAATTTTTTGATAGCACGCGGTGCCATTGACGCACAAAAGGAAACGATGTGCCGAGCACCAATCAGCGGCTCCGTCAGTGAAAAAAAAATAACCAGAACAAAATTTACCTTCCTACAGTGAAACACGTTCGCTTCAGCGTCGTAGGCGCAATAATTTTTTCACACGTTTAATAATGAGGGACAGTAGGGCGTAGGTTTTGCACGTTAAGTGACCATTCACAATTACAAAAGTGCCTGCGCCGTAGAAATGGAGCACCAGCAGTTGAAAGACCGATGCAAGAAGAAACTGCCCTCTCCAAGGTTCACTTAATACGGCCGCTCAAGGAGAAGATGGATGGAGATGGGCTCGATTCGAAAACCGGGATCTAGTCAAGGCCACATTATCGTGGAACTCTTCTATGAGATTTATACGGTGACCTTTGAAGTGCCCCTAAACCACCCAAAGGCTTAAATTTAGTTGTGGTGTTGCAGTGTGCATAGAGTCTGTAACGGACACGTGGCAGTGAGATTTCTTTTTAGGGGCGAAGCTCCTTAGGGCGTGGGCTGTGCGTCCCCTGTAGCCTGTATGTAGCCACCTCTAGTTTAGTTCTTTCAGTGTTCACTAGATGGCGGTACCGTCTCCTGTATGTAGCCACCTCTCGTTTAGTTCTTGTAGTGTTTACTAGATGGTGGTACTTGTAGCTGATGATGAAAAGATGCAAGATGTTATAAACTAGAAAGCGGTACTTGTAGTTGATGAAAGACGCGAGATCTTATAAAATAGGAATGATGTCACATATGGCGCGTGTCATTGGTTGAAGGCAATCGTTCGATTTAGTGCGGCGACGTACGCTAGGGCGAGCGTTGTAATAAAATCCGTTCGCTGTTGTCGTGCGCTCGGAGTCGCCGGATGAATAAGGCTGCACAGCGGAGAGAGCGCAAGGCGGCAGCAGCGCGCGCTCGCAGACAGAATCCCGATGTGCGAGCGCGCGAGGCAAGGGACATCGCAAGCCATCCATCGTCTAAGAACAAATAAAAGTTGATTTGTGTATATACACACACAGCGTTTCTCACGTCTTTACATGATGATCGACTGGGCGAATTACACGGAAGATTCACAGTTTACCGATGAATCCCTCCGGAGCTTCGCCCATTCATTATCATTCACCCCGTGAATATGCCGTAATTTTTTTTTTTAGAAACGGTGCCGTAATAGCAGATTTACGCGCGTTTGATGATATGAAAAAGGCCCTCACTCGTTTATTTCTTTCTTTCACTATGTTTCTATTGTTGGCTCCTATCTCTTGCCTGGCCGAGTGCTCCTCCTCACCGTGCGAGGAAGAGTGGCCAGCGCACGTACCTGCATGCAGAAAAACAGCTTCTTTTTGTGGATGACATGATCAGATGACAATATTGACGCCATGGCAAACGCCTAGAGGTAGAACCCTGTCGAAAGGTCTGGAGAGGAAAAGGGATTGTTTCTTGCAATTTGCGGGACGCCCGCGGCTTCTACAACTACCGCGTCGAGCATAGTTGATCGTGACGGCGTTCAGGTTCAGAACTCGATGGGCGCATTAACTTAGAATGTCAAAAAATTTACCAGAGGTGGTGTAGGGGTTTGTTAGGGCGGAAGCTTGAGATGCCTCATGAAACGCAAGAATTGAGAGTCAGTGGTGTCGACACAAACTATGCGAAAAGTCATTATCACGTGATGACGTCAACCTATAGGATGTTACCATAACGCCACAGATTTCTAAATTATGTGACACCACTAAGAGATGACACAACGGGACGTCACACATGACATCGTGGCTTGGCTAATGTTGGCCGATCACGGAGGCAGTATAAAACCATGTTGGGGGCAGAAACGTTCAGAGGGAGGCGCTGGAAATTCGATACATATCTAGGATACATCTAAGGTCCCTTATATAGGAGGGACTTCAGATACATCTTTCCAGTGACTCTGGATCGACCCGCTCAAGTCGCCGGATTTGCCTTTGACTGTTTGGTTTTTTTAGTTCTCCAAATTCTCGCAGCTAGTCATGGTGCCACAACTTACCCCAATGTAGAGTTACGGGAGCTTTCACAAGCGGCGGCGGCGCCGTGCATTGGGGGTAGTCCGCCAATTTGAAGTCATAGCAGTAGAGCCGCCGACCCTCGATACGTACGCGACAGCCCTCGCTGCGAGCGGTGCTGGTAGTGCTGGCGCGATGGTGCACTGTGTGGTTCTTGACTGCAACAGCTACACCCAAAGAAGAGCTGAGATGTTGTTGACCAAAAAGGATGACTGCAGCTTCTACAAAATATCTAAAGGGCGCCTGAATGAGTGCGATAAGACGAAAGAGCTGTCTGAGCACAGCTGGCGTGAATGGCTCGCGCACATAAACAGACGTGACCTACAGGACAACCCCGACAAGCACCACGTGTGTTCTCGACACTTTCATTCAGGTATGCAAACCATGCTTGGCTTTCGGAGTTTTTTTGGTGGTTTTGTTTAGCTTACGTGCCAGGTGAAACGTATCAGTGCTCCGCTGCGACTTCGCGAGACCACTGCGCGTCTAGCACGCCTGGCTACCTTTTATTTACGCGGCATCCACCGAGACTCTCACATGCGTTTATTCTTTCAGGTTACCCGTCCCAACTTTTTGACTACTGCAACCCTGCCTGGGCTCCATCACTGCACATAGGGTATGCACTTACCTCGCAGAGCAAGTCCGCGGCTACTGTCGCGGGAAAGAGCGCTGACAACGCAAGTTGACATCTGCTTGTACGGAATCTCGTGACTTTTTCTCTCTCAATGCGGCCCGATATGTAACTTGAGAAAAAACTGATGACATTTGATGCATTTAAAGGTCATGGGCATGGGTCTACTCATGAAGATGGGACGTCTCCTGCATCAACTGACACAACCAAAAATACCCAAGCAGCTTACCCGGCGCATGGCACGAGCGAGAAGCAAAATGATCTGGATGGTAAGCCTTTGTAACGCCTCCATGCAAACCATCACTACATTTGTGAAAGTATGTTGTTTTAAATGGTGCTACCACACAAAAAGCCCATTTCAAGTGTTCATGACCTACAGGTAACATTATTTTTTATTACTCTTCAGTTTCTTGCCAGACCAATCTCTGCGGGTCACATATTAAAGAAATGGAACAAAAGGTTGTGTTCCTCCAACAACAGCTGCAGCTTCTTCGGCAAGCTTCTCGGCAGACTCTCTGAACGGCAACGACGACAAAGTTGCCTTTTATTCAGCCGTGTCATCATTTTTATGTGACATTGATTGTTTGATTTTGTGAAAAACCGTATTTCACACTCTACCAGGCATTCATTAACACAGTTTCAGGAAGTGATGCTTTTTTCGATGAGGATGAGGCTTGAGTACCAGTACCAGGACCTGGCCTACCGCTTTTCTTTGCCACTGTCAACTGCTTCACGGGTTTGTGATAAGTAGTTAGATTTGTTTAATGATAGAATTGGGCCAATTGTTAAATGGGCCAACAAAGAGGAAGTGATGAAAACTATGCCCGTGGCCTTTTGTTGAAAACTTCGGACTAAAGGTCAGAGTGATTCTCGACTGCTTTGAGGTTTTCATTGATCGGCCAAGCTCATTACTTCCCCGGGCAGAAACATGGTCTAATTATATATAATAAAAACAGAAAGACACTGTGAAGTTCTTGCTTGCAATATGCCCTCAAGATTTCGTGAGTTTCATATCAAAGGCTCATGGTGGACGAGCAAGTGGCAAAGCCACCACTGAGCGGTGTGGCGTTCTCGATTGCCTCGAGTGTGGTGATGTGGTGTTGGCCTACAGGAGCTTCTTGATTTCTGAAAGTGTTTGAATGTGCCATGCTACACTTGCGATTCCTCCCTTCACCAATGAAAAGCGTCAGCTTACGAGTGGCGATGGGGAGAAAACAAGGAAAATCGCAAACGTCCGCATTCATATAGAAAACGTCATTGGCATTGTCCGCAACAATTACACTGTGCTCAAGGGAGAGTTGCCTGTTGAAGTCTTAAAAGTAAACTTGCATGGAGGGTTTCAAATCCATAAGATCGCACGTGTGTGCTGTGCACTTACAAATTTGTGCAATTAAGTGATGCCTTTTGGCTAAATCGTGTCCTGCAAGCTGTAGCTGACTGGGTAGACGACGGCCGCATTTCAGAAGTCATCCCTGAGTGTGCCTACTCTAAACATTGCTAACAGTGCTTCATTAGTGTACTGAAAAATTATTGTTCGTAATAGTAACGGCTGGTGTTGAAGGTGACAAAATCCCATGATTTATGAGCAGTAACATGGTGTTTTTGGCGTGTTGTTGTGACTTGAGACTCGCAGTGCTCAAAAAGACAAAAACAAATATACACGTGGCACACACGCTGCACTGTGTGTCCCATGTCTATCGTTGTCCATCCATGTTAACCACAGTATCATTATGCATCATAGAATAGTAGGTCGTTCTAAATTTTGACGACCGGAGCTTCTTTAACATGCCCGTAAGTCTAAACTCATAGGTGATCTTTCGTCCCCATTAAAATATGGCTGCCGGGGCCAATAAACAATTTTTGTCTCTAAGAACTACTGAACTTTTCTGAATATGGAAATGCATCACTCTCTAACAGCACTAGAATAGTAGTCGACCAGTCTGAATAGAGCACTCATGTTACTTTGGCGCAGCTTGTTCATGTGAATATTTCTACAGTTCATTTCTGCGATAAAAATAGTTAAGTAGCTTGTTATGCTGTCTTTTGTTTCTACAACATGCTACTAAATTGAGATCAGCTCATACAAATAACCTTTCATTTTATGCTCCCAAATGTTCTAGGCCCTCTCAACACTTGTAATACATACATATTTTGTATAAGATCTTCATCAGGTTGTTCAGGGAAGAGGACATCTGTCATATGTGTGCTTTTGCTTGCCACGTCACTTTTCGGGGTGTTGATGGGTAACAATCACTTATGAAGTGCTTGTACGTTTTAAGCATTTCTTGCGTGTGTTCTTCCTGATTTTTATTTTAACAACACGTAGCCATGTAGTACTGCTTTATATTTGATCACGTGAACTTGAGGTACTAGTAAATTTATAATGCACAAGAAACGACTTCTTTGTGTGCGTTGTAAATGAACAGAAGGCCAGGGAAGACAGGCCCCTACTTCTACTAGAGGTGCGAATGGTTGCCTCCAGCACTAGGTTCAGTTTCTGGGGTTTGAACATCTGTGCCGTGTCTGGCTGTATAAGGCGCGTAGCCAGAAATTTTTTTCGGGGAGATTCACTCCAACCCGACTTAGCATCAGCTTTAAACGTGAATATCGGTGGTAGTTTGAGCAGATTGCGTACATGTGCGGTGTCTCGCCGCAAAATTCAATGGACTATAGCCTCCGAAAATGCATCATTTCGATGACCCGCCCAATCGGGGAACACATCGTTCATTGTTAATCTAGTGTAGGTGGCATAGTCCTAATCGTGGCGAAGCGCCTTCCATAAGTCAAGGACGGGTCCGCTTACAACGAGGAATGAGAGGTATACGCAGCATGTTATTGTACGTTCATAATTACAATTCGGTTTCGCTTACTTCGCTGATCGAATAATTTCCTGCAGTCAATGTTTGTGACTGCATGCCTATGGGAATGATTTGTATGTTAAATTATTAAGCTATATATACCAAGCAGTCCTGACACAGTAATAGCTTTTAGTCGACGTTTCTTACTTTACTGCACGCATCCAAGCATGCTTGTGCTACGCAATTAGTAACTTTTTGTAAGTTATGCTGCCCCATGGCAACATCAACTTCATACGCGTTATTTTTCGGGCAGACTTTGTCGCTACCTTGTTTGACAATACAGTTGCGCAGTGACTTTTGATACCAATGAAGTACTCCAATCGTGGAGGTATTACTGTCCAATCTGCAAGGGCAAGGTAATTATTTTTGAGAAGTGCTCAGTTGGTCTCAAATAAAAATGCACCTGAGACCATGTTATACCTATATTCGCATAAAAAATAGCTTGTTCGCGGCGTATTTGCACGAGAAATTTTAAATATGGACAAAAATGCGTAATGTTCTCGTTTTTTTTTTTGTTGATTTTGTCACTCTGCTCCTTGAAACAATAGCTTCGCGGCAAGGCGTCTTTCGTTGTTTGCAGGCAAGCAGCCGTCATTCCCTTTTACGTCAGCAGATTCAGAACTGTGCGGAATATTTCACCACGCAGCTTAGATATGTCATGCATACACACACTGTTCTATCTAGTACGTGCATTCATGGTTACAGCACTTATGTCGTCGTGAACAGGAACATCCTCGTACCACACAAAATCTCGTGTAATCGGTTTACTAGGGATGAAGTAATGAACTTTGGCCTTATTCAGAGCATAGTGTGCTATAATCAATTTCTCAGAACGCGTAAACTCCGACGAGAATTGCCAGCGCATGCAACACGAGTTTACTTACGTTGTACTGTGCACCGTCCATTCCGGTTGGTTGTCTGTTTCGGGCATTCTGATGCAAGTCACTGGGATTTCGCTGCTGGTCGTTCCTTCACGTTTCTGGGATGGGATAAGAACGTAACAGAAACTACCAGCCTTCCGTAGGGGCGCAATCACAAACACGAGACGTTTTGCGCGCAGAATACACTGGGCCTGCGCGACCTTACCGGACCTGAAGGGAAGCGGGGTAAATGTATACTCGCGAATCTTTAAATCCATGGGGAGAAATGAGTGCTAGCGTTTAGGCAGAACTTCACCAGTCGACATGCATTGTCGCCAAAGTTCTCAATTCTCGCATTCAGTGTCACTGCCCGAACTTTGCTGAGCACGTTGCTTCCTATTGTGTGCGAAGTCACTCCCTTTAAATACATATTGATGGGTAGTTCGTGTTCTGCGTCAATCAGCGCCCTTCTATGACACTCTATGGCCGCACCAAAACGCCGTGAAATAATGCTTGATGGTTCTTTCTCGAAAGGTGACGCACGCCCTAGCGCACACTTGATAACTGACGAAAAGCCTAAAGCAGCCGAAGAAACAGTTCTCAGCTGTAGTTATGTACTGCCTGAATACGACTATTGTGCCGTAAGAATTCCTGAAAACCGATTGGAGCATGAATGCACAAAAACTACGATTCCTAACAATGACATTTGCATTTACGTGATTAACGCTGGCCAAGACGCTAAGAGTGGCAGGATTACGAAACTAGACGACGTTTGTTAATTACGCCACAGATATCAAGCGCTAGCTACAACTTTCCCTCAGTTAGTAAGCGCTAACTGAAGTATACTCTCTGGCCAGAAATGTTTTCCTGGGTGGTGTATTACAAAATCGCGAGGGAGCTCTCTGCAAGACACGTGTGCTTTTTTTGGAAAAGAAAGCGCTGGCAAGGAGGCTCACCAATGTTTTGGTGCCTTGGTCCTCCATCCATTCACGTGTTGGAAGAACGCGCTCGAAAATTTCAGAAACCACATATAGTGTGAGTATACCGTTGCTCTATACACGTTTAAATATTCGTGTCAATTGAAAAAAAAAACCAACACTCTCCCGGTTTGTCGAGTGTCTCCAGTGCTGCACGAAACGTTGCTTGCACAGAGTTTATTTCATTTCTGGTAAAAAAAATTATGGTTACAATTTACATTGTTCTTCATTTTGCATGAAAACTTATCCACTCATGTTTATTTATTCTGTGCATTTCTTTCTTGCTGTGCGTTTTGTCACTAATTGCAGAAAATAGCCCGGTGTGCCCTTTTAGTCATGTTCACGTAATGAGATGAACAGATGATGAAGCAAATACATATATATATATATATATATATATATATATATATATATATATATATATATATATATATATATATATATATATATATATATATATATATATATATATATATATATATATATATATATATATATATATATATTGTAAGAAATCATTGGACGTCATCTTCCTCATCTGTCAATAACCATCATCAGTCTTAGGCCCCTTCCTCTTCATTATCAGCGCCATCTTGCTGTTGCTTGAATAAAGCGTCAGCTGAACCGTTGTATTTCAAGTGGTGGAAAGTGCTTCCCGATCCCTTCGACCTCTCTCCATCCAAAGCCAGCTCCTGGAGCTTTGTTCGGGACGTCGCTTACGTCAGCAGAGCACCATGGCGCAAGAGCAAGCCCAACTGAATCGCCCGCCGGCGCAACCACCAGCCGCCAACCCTAGCCCGGCCAACAAGCCCCCTCGGGAGGCTCCAACCTTCTCCGGTCTGCCTGGTGAAGATGTCGAAGAATGGCTCGACAACTACGACCGCGTAGGTGTCTACAACAACTGGAACGAGGCATCGAAATCAGTACGCGTCCAGTTTTACGTCTCTCAGGTTGCCAAGACGTGGTTCCTGAATCATGAGAGCGACTTCCACGATTGATCTTCCTTCGAAGACCAGCTCCGACGCATTTTCGGCACGCCGACTATCCGTTCAGAAGTTGCTCGCAAGAAACTGGCAGAACGCGTTCAACATTGCGGTGAGTCCTACACTTCCTATATTGAGGATGTGCTTGCACTTTGCCGCCGTATCGAGGACACCATGCCAGAAGGTGATCGCGTCCAGCACCTTCTGAAGGGTATCGGAGCTACCGCTTTACACGCCCTCGTCGCGCACAACCCTTCGACGGTTTCCGACGTCGTCTCTGTATGCCAGCGGCTTGATACCTTGCAGTCAATCCGTCTGCGACCCGATTTCTCTGAGAACCCCCTGGCAAACAGTATGGAGCTCCGATCCATCATTCGAGCCATAATTCGTGAGGAATTGCAAGCCTACAGTTTACCTCCTTCTCACAACGTTCCCGCTCAACCCGCCTCAAGCGATCTGCGTGGCATTATTAGGGAAGAAATGTCAGCGTTTCAAAGCACCCACCGTGCTCCACCATGCCCCCAACCCGCTTTGTATGCACAGATCGCTTCAATGCAACCCTCGCCGTCTCAAGTACCACCACCTGTGCCTGATCATGAACATCTCGCACCTCTAGTCACCCGTCCACCGAACCCAACTTACCATTCTTCCTGGCGGGCCCCACGGCCTATTTGCTACTACAGTGGAATTCTAGGACACATTTTCCGGGTCTGTCGACGTCGGCAGCAAGATGAACGTCGTGGTTATGCCACTTTTGAACGAGACGACACATGTGCTCGAGGTTACTACCGTTATGCCGACAGTCGTTCCAACCACCGATCACCGTCTCCTGTGCGCATTTCCAACACTACCGACAATACACGTGCATCCCGACCACGCTTCCCTTCGCCACTCCGACGCTCGGTTTCACCACTTCGGCCTGTCTCTCAACTGTCTGCCCAGCGATCGGAAAACTAAACAGTGCAGTTTTTGGAGGTAAAACTGCATTGCGGCGAAATGACCCAAGTCCTCCTGAATGACAGTCAAACATGTTATTGGTAACTGTGCAAGGTGTGCGGGTGTTGGCTTTGGTGGAGACGGGAGCAACTATTTCAGTTATGCGTGCCGTCTTGTGTTCTCTATTGCGGAAAGTGAAGACACCCTACCTTGAATCATCTTTGATTTGGGCCAATGGAGCAATAATTAGACCATTGGCCCAATGTACAGCGCGTGTCTTCATTGATGGTATTCGTCATCACATCACCTTCGCTGTCCTAATTTTATGTGCTCATGAACTAATTTTAGGTTGGGACTTTCTCTCATCAGCATCTGCATTAATTTCTTGCCGTCAACGTGTAGTCGAAATGACCGAGACCGATCACTGCAGCGAACACGTCGACGAAAAACCATTGCGTTTCTTCACAGCTTCGGAATCCATACTGCTCCCGGGTCAGGAGCAACTCATCACCGTCACTTCTCCGAATATTGCCAATGGTGACGTCCTTATCACCCCTTCCAGCAGCTGTCTAGCTCGCGGTGTTGTAGTCCCTTCCAGCCTGGTGCGGTTCAAAGACAGTGCTGCGATAATCCTTGGCCTGAACCCTACCCCAGAGCCTGTCCTCCTACCCCGAGGTTCAGCAGTGTCATGTTATATGGATACCCAACCGGTATCTTTGGTCTCTCTTGACGCCTTGACAGCTCAGCCACAACAGGCCCAGTCTGTTACTTCCTCCTCCTTTGCTCCCGGGATAAATTCTGACCTTTCTGCTTCTCAACTTGAGGCGTTGCTAAATTTGCTAACGAAACACCAGGCCTCCTTCGACGCCAACACTTCGGCACTAGGACAGACCACAGTTGCGCATCATCGCATCGACACTGAAGGTCAGACTGTTGTACGCCATCGTCCCTACCGAGTCTCCTTGGCTGAGCACAAAATCATCGAGGAGAACGTGACCGATATGTTAAAAAGAAACATCATACGACCCTCTACCAGTTCTTGGTCATCACCCGTTGTTTGGTACAAAAGAAGGATGGATCGGTACGATTTTGTGTTGATTACCGCGCGCTCAACAAGATTACCCGAAAGGATGTATATCCGATGCCCCGTATAGATGATGCACTTGACTCATTGCAAGGCGCCCAATACTTCTCCACCCTTGACCATCGGTCCGGGTATTGGCGAATACCAATGGACGAAGCAGACAAAGAAAAGACCGCCTTTTCTACGCCGGACAGTGTTTACGAGTTTCACGTAATGCCATTAGTCCTATGTAATGCTCCCGCCACATTTGAAAGCATGATCGACGCTGTTCTTCGTGGCCTCAAGTGGAAAAGTTGTTTATGCTACCTCGATGATATCGTCGTGTTTTCTTCCACTTTTGCTGATCATCTGCAACGCCTAGATCAAGTGCTCACATGTCTCTCCAATGCTGGACTTCAACTGAACACAAAGAAGTGCCATTTTGGCTACACAGCTATAAAAGTTCTGGGACATCTCGTTAGTAAAGATAGCATCTAGCCCGATCCTGACAAAATTTCCGCAGTCCTAAACTTTCCGCGACCCTTTCGCTCCAAAGAACTACGCAGTTTCCTTGGACTCGCGTCGTACTCCCGCCGCTTCATTCGCAACTTTGCCACTATTGCCGCTCCTCTCCACAAGCTCCTTGCTAGTACCGGTTCCTTCGATTGGAATGATCAATGCGAAGCCTCATTTCAAGGACTCAAGCACGCACTGACATCCCCACCGGTGCTTTGTTATTTCGATGACAGGGCACCTACGATATTGCACACTGACGCTAGTGGACAAGGAATCAGCGCCGTACTCCTCCAGCGCAACCATGCCTTTCGCGAGAAAGTTGTCACGTATGCAAGCTGCATTCTGACCTCTGCAGAGAAGAGGTACTCGATAACCGTACAAGAGTGCTTGGCTGTTGTCTGGTCCATCCGAAACTTTCGTCCGTACCTAAATGGTCCATATTTTACTGTTGTGACGGACCACCATGCTCTTTGCTGGTTGTCCACATTAAAAAAACTTGTTGGGACGACTTGGCCGCTGGATTCTCCGATTACA